>NC_080068.1:1885000-1992500 GCF_949987535.1 Balaenoptera acutorostrata | reverse complement strand
CTGCTTACTTTTCTATTCACAGTTTTCTCAAGTGACTTCCACCCCTCTTGGGGTAGGTGACTGTGAATAACCCCTTTTATTATCCTAATACAGGAAGTCTGAAATGGAAACTTGAACTTGAAAACTTCCTTTGAAGGTTCATGAGGCTTTGGGACTTTTTGTCTTTTTTTTTACTCTAAGGAATTTAAAAAATATAACCTTTATCATAGAAAAAGCAAGAATAAATCCAATAAGCAGACATAATATAAATCCAAATTTGCTTAAAATGCTGCCCTAGGGAGAAGAGTAGCTTTACATATATGTGACAGCACTGTATTTTGGTGAAAATTCACGGTCAAGAGTAAATGAAGTATGGAGTAGGCTTACATCGCTGGGGTTTAGAATACACGTAACAGGGAGAGGTGCTCAGACATTGGCTGCATTTTTTTTATTGTCCCCAAGTGAATAGGGGCTGCAGTGCTGAGACAGCCCATGGGCCATGTCAGCCCTGTTGTCTGGGCTACGAAAAGACCCAGATGTCCTTCCCCAAAGGTATTTTCACCCCAAATTTATAAAAGTTTCTTACCCATTAATAATATGTTGATCCTTTAATAATGTACCTAAACGACTCTTAAACCTACTTCTAAACAATGCCCCTTCTTGAGATTATAGATTTAAACCTTCTTTATCTAGTCAATCAGGCTTCCTCTCTGCCATGAAAATACATCTATGAGGGTGAAAGCTCCATCAGGACACCAACTAGGGAAATGTTAACCTCGTGACCGTAGTGAATGGCCCAATATCTTGCACATATAGGTTCATAATTAATGTATGCTAAGTGAATATTCTGGAATTGGTTAGAAAGAATACGACCATTTTTTATTTATCTGCCTCTTTGCCTACTGGAGAAGATATTTATACTGTTTTATTCTCCTATATTCTGCCCTCATGTTCTCTACCAAATTGGAAGATGCTACAATATTTGTCTCTGAGTATATACCATGAAATATTATTAAACTTCAAGATCTGTTTGTAATGTGAATTCCCACAAAAAAACAAGTGATATTGGAACCAAGCAGAACCCTGTAGCTCATCCCCCCAACCCACCGCCAAGTACAAAGGCCCCTGCACGTCTCCTGCCTCTGGTGGTAGGAAAGCTGAAGTCTCCCAGGCCTCCCTGAGTCACAAAGAGTGGCCTCGAGCAGTTAACGGTCAGGAAAACAGAGTCACAGACTCAGTGTCTGACGCACCTTCCCGAGTTGTTTTACAGATACTGTAACTGCCACCAGCGGGAAAAAGCCAGACTGAAGCCATGACATGAGCTACTCCAACTTGAGCAGTACTGAGTCTATGGCCAGCACGATTCCAAGAACTGGCCTCAAGAGAATGGGATTAACACGATTGCTCATAATAATCTATGTCTTTGTGGGCATCAAAATAATTGTAGCTTGCTCTGCCTGCATATGTAAGTGGGCAACTAAAATTGTCAGGAAAGAGATGTTATATACTCATGTCGACATCTTCCACTCTGAGAATACAGTGCCCCATGTCAGCATGAAGAAGTTGCAGAAGATGGACCTTCGCCCCTGATCCCATAGAAATGGAATGATGTTTGACAGTGGGGAATTGAAAGCAGCTCTTTGCCCATTTCCTATTGACCCATTTCTGTCCCCCTCTAACCTTAAAAACCTAATTATAGGAACGAGATCACTAAGCAATGTAACTTAACTCCTGACTTATGCTCTCCTGAATGTACACCACGCCTTGCCCAACGTGTTGATTCTTTTCCTAGTTTAAAAGGAGGAAGAATGAAGAATTCAGCAGGTAAAAATGTGTAGCTCTCCACCCCCAACAGCTGCCCTAAGCAATCCTGCAGGCAGATCACGCGGGCAAGATAACGTCGGAAGAACGTCAGCCAGTCTGCATGCCATGAAGGATGAAGCAGAATCCAACCTCCTGCCTCGATAATTCACTGAGATTCTTTCCCCATTTTTCCCTTGAAAACCTATCACGACTGAGCAGAATCTTCGGAGTTGGTCTCAGGACAAGAGAATGAGAATTCTTCATTCTTCTCACCAGGTTGCTGGCTTTTCTGATTAAAGCAGTTTTCTTACTACCAACACTTGCCTCTCTAACTATTGGCTTTTGAGTGGTAAGCAGCTGAACCTGAGTTTGGTAACAATATCAAAATGTTTTGGAACAAAATCATAGGCTGATAGATTTCAAAATGAAGTTACACAATTTTTTAAATAAAATCATCCATTAAATATGTCAATTATTCCAAGTTTGAACTATCAATTTTGGATCATTAAAATATTACATAAAATGTTTCATAAATATGGATACTCTTCAGAGAAAATCCAAAAAATAGCAATGAAGTAAATGGAAAAATACAAATTAAACTCAAGATAACTTCTCTTTAAAGACTACAGTTTTGAGAGGACATTTAAATGACGTGAGTCATGTCAAAGCTAATATTCACTAAGTGAAGGAAAATGTCCTATTTCATTCATAAATGCTTTCCCATTAGTTTAAATGTATTTCTCAATGTATGAATAGAATATTCTTTGTAAAGAGTAAAGGCTTTTAACAAGCAATCTAGGAAAAAAATGCACACAGCTATATAGTGTTTTGATTAAGTTACTCCATCTCTGTCAGTGGTTTTTGTCTCACTTGGAAGATAAGCAAGTTCTGACATGTTAATCTAGACCTACAAAGTACAAGCTTCTATTAAGTTAAATCAGTCACTGTTAATAATCAGGCTTCACACATATTATAACACGGCATTTTAACTGAGCAGGAGTTTATGATATAATTGTGGATTAATAAAATCTACAAATTATCTAAGATCTGAAAATACGCATTGCTGATTTGCATAAAACTGAAAGGAATTTTTTCATAGGTCAGAATTTTTGAAAGTTATACATTTTTTTCACAATGGGTTAATTCATTTGTCTCCCAGGTGTTAGTTTACTGCTCACTTTCTTAACAAAGTTAGTGAAATGTATTCATAACCATATCTGTTCAACAATATTTGTTTGAACAGATTTGGCCAAAGGTGTGCAAGTACAGTAATTCACAAACAATATAATTCTGTTATGTTGAAAACTATCATCCATTAGGACAAGGCATTTATTGATTTGAACTTTCTAGCTGCCTTCAAAAAAAGAATAGGGAAAATCAGACTACATTTTGTACTGAGAGACAGTTCAAGGGATTTGTGTTTAATTTCTATTGACAATATCAGAAAAGTTATTAGTCTGCACTAAATAACTAAATAGGTGATGCCTAGAAATCCTGTTCTCCAAAACCACAGCAATCAAAAAAGTAACCTGCAGGAAAGCAACACAAAGGCAAAGTGAAATTCTCCCCTAGGTTTCCCATCCAAGAGCCTGAATGATAATTTATCATTATTTTATTGCCAAGACAGTTTAAGTGACAATGTTTAATTTCACCTAATCTGCAAGTTAATGGTCTGAGACACTGGAAAGCACACTACAGTCTTCAGCCTCTTGACC
The DNA here is from genome assembly GCF_949987535.1 of Balaenoptera acutorostrata. NCBI lineage: Eukaryota > Metazoa > Chordata > Mammalia > Artiodactyla > Balaenopteridae > Balaenoptera > Balaenoptera acutorostrata. Next base: position 1,989,003 of record NC_080068.1, on the reverse strand, counting down.
ACTTGTTTCTTAGAATATATTTACAAATAGACTAAAATGAAAAAAAAAAACAGGGATTTTTTTCCTGGGTTAATAATAATCCCATGTACCAAAAATAGAACTTCTTATTAATATTCCGTATTTCAGCAATTCAAATTACAGACATTATTCTACATCAAAAGCATCCAGAAAATTTGGGCAACTGTCTGAAAACTGCAAGTCACATACTGATCGAATGGATTCAATCAGCCTCATTGTGCGGACTTCAAAAATGAGCGCCAGGCAATGATGATCGCTACACTCATAAGCAGTGTCTAAATTTGAGCATGTTTTAGCACAGTAGAAGAGGGAACACAAGCAAACCATTCTGGCCTTTTAAGTAAACCACATACTTTTCTATCATTTGTAATACTAGTCTGAGTTCTTGTCCTGAGAGAAGACAATGATGTGATGAAGAAGGAAAATGAAGGGCTGGGACAGTGGTTTCCAATCTCTGTTTCCAAGATGGCAAGTTCCAAGATGGCCCTAGGTAAAAGTTCTAAGTCTTTCTCAGGATCATCACAATTTCCTTTCTTACCTCTCCGCAAATCTAAGTCTCCACCACAGCTAAGCCAAGGAACACTGTACTTTCTAAGTTTACATATTAAATCAAGGAAACTACTCTTTCAGGAAGTATGATAAAATGAAGTGAATTTCTTCAGGATGGCATCTGCCATCACATTTTGATGAAGAGATAAGTGACACTTTGTTAAGAGGAGATAAATCACAGCTTGGTCAAGACAACACTGATTATCTTGTGTTTCTTAAGGAGTCAAGGCTCTTTGAACATGGCTCTTCAATTCCCTTCCCATACTTTGATATGATATTAGTCATAGGGATATCAATTTGACTAATATTTCATAGAAAATAATTTTAATATTTCCTTAGAGAGGAAATATACCCATTGTCTAGTACTGTTGGGGAGAAGTTCTATATAAAGTAAACACACACGATATAATTATATCTAAGAAAACAATGGCCGCTTTTCTTGTGAAAGAAGCCAACAGTCATTGTAATTTAATTTTATTTTTTCCTCATATACAGTAATACAGGCATTAATTTCTCTACCAGCTAAATAAGCCTTTTTCCTGTTGGGAAAAAGTGACTTTTTAAAGGAAATGGTTATTATCCTTATGAGACATATACAGGTTTTCAAGAGTTAAGAAAATATTGGTGCTGTCTGGCAGACATTCCTTACTGCTTAGTCTATTAACTCTTACACAGTTCACTTTCCAAAAAAAAAAAAAAAACACACAAAGCAAACAAAAAAACAAAAACAAAAAAACCTTATTTACCCACTAATTTCTAATAAAATATCGAATACCTTCTCACAATGTCAGCAGAACAGTTTTTGCTAGCATGGGAGTTCTAAATGATTTCCAAATACGAATGATGTCCAAAGGTTCTAAACAGAGATTCCTGAATGGCTGATATGACTTTAGCCCAGGGGTAAGTTTATAAAGTTGTTGGAGCCCCACTTCCCATTATAATAATTTTTAGATCTCACTTTCACTTTGAACATTAATAGAGACACTTTTCATGAAAACCTCTCTTTTCTTTCTAGGAAAATTACAATGTCTGAGATAGTATAACAACTAATAAGAAGGTAATTCTATCTGTGGGTGAAAAACCTTGACCTAGAGCCTCCTGAATGTGAAGATTAGAGAGTCATTAATAACCTGTGAATAAATAACCTATATTTTCTAAGCCATTTGGTTGACATTCTATAAAAACGTGTATTTAAGACAAAAGAGAATTGCCCTTCCTTTTAGAATTTCATCATTTTTCCTGATTCTTTAGCCTTCCTGTGGAACTCATAGCAGGGCCCATCGCTTCATTCTAGATGTCAGCAGAAATTCACACTGTCCCTGGAAACAACTACTTTTATCAGGCAAAAAAGAATTCCACAGTAGTGGGATTGCTGGGTCATACGGTAATTCTATTTTTAGTTTTTTAAGGAACCTCCATACTGTACTCCATAGTGGCTGCATCAATTTACATTCCCACCAACAGTGCAAGACGGTTTCCTTTTCTCCACACCCTCTCCAGCATTTATTGTTTGTAGATATTTTGATGATGGCCATTCTGACCGGTGTGAGGTGATACCTCCCTGAGAAAACCATAATTCAAAAAGATACATGTACCCCAATGTTCACTGTAGCACTATTTACAATAGCCAAGACACGGAAGCAACCTAAAAGTCCATCGACAGAAGGATGGATAAAGAAGACGTAGTACGTATATACAAATATTACTCAGCTATATAGAGGAAAGAAATAGGTCATTTGTAGAGATGTGGATGGACCTAGAGTCTATCATACAGAGTGAAGTAAGTCAGAAAGAGAAAAACAAATATTGTATATTAACGCATATATGTGGAATCTAGAAAAATGGTACAGATGAACCTATTTGCAGGGCAGGAATAGAGATGTAGACGTAGAGAACGGACATGTGGACACAGCGGGGGAAGGGGAGGGTGGAATGAACTGAGAGATTAGGGTGGACATACATATACTACCATGTGTAAGATAGATAGCTAGTGGGAACCTGCTGTATAGCACAGGGAGCTCAGCTTGGTGCTCTGTGATGACCTAGGTGGGTGGGATGGGAGGGGGTGGGAGGGAGATCCAAGAGGGAGGGGGGGTATGTATACATATAGCTGAATCGCTTCATTGTACGGCAGAAACTAACACAGTTATAAAGCAAATTATAAAGTAAATCAATTGTATTCCAATAAAAATAATTAAAAGCCAAAAAAAAAAAAAAGAATTCCACATAGGTTTCATTCTGTTATTCTTTGCTGTTTATAGATATGCCATCGCTACACAAATTTGTCTGTGCTTCTGAGTTATAGTCACTTATTTGAGATCAAAATTTTAAAAATCCACAAGCATACACTGGAATTTCAATTTTCTGTAGTAAGGTTCCCCCAAGTAGAGTGCATCTGTTGTTCATCTTCTATTCAGATGTTATTTCCAACATAAACAACATATAGTCAAATTGAATCGAGGAAATCTTAATATTTTGAATTGCGTGTCTCTTGTCACTTTCTGTGTTGTGCTTCACTAGAAGTCTTCACAGCCCTGCATCTCTCTGGATGAAGCTAAATTATACAATATTTACTTGGAAAACTTCATCTTTCTATAGTTTTCTTTACTATGTATATTAAATATGAATGGTATTTAAACATCAAAGATTATAAAATTACTTTTGTGAAACTCTTACAAAACAAGTTGTAGGAGGAGAAAAGCGTGTGGCCTTGGTACACAGTCCTGGAGAGAAGTGAAGAGGTCAGCGAAGAAAAGAACCAAATGGTTAGCAAAATAAGAGAAACGTGAGAAAGCATTGGGATTTCATGAACCAAGGGAGGAAAACGTACCAAAAGAATTTGCACAGTGGTATTAAACATGGCATCATTTACACAAAGCATGAAAACACACACAAAACAGTTCAACATGGCAAGAATGGCATTAAGTGACTCTTTTTAGGAAGGTTATTTTCAAAGTTCTAAGGGAGGTCAGATTTGAAAGAATGAAGGAGAGAGTGGCTGGAATGGAAAAAGGGGCCTTAGGAAGCAAATTTATAAATTTATCAGCTAAAGGAAAGGAAGAAGAAAAAATGAAGATTAAGGAAAGTACTGTCCCAAGAAGGACTTTACAACATTGCGGAACATCTAAACATAGATTGAAGGCCAGGGAGAAGTAGCCTGTGGAGACAGAAAGACTAAAGATATAATTAGGGTATCAATTTTAGAGCAACATCTTTGATAATTAGAAAGAGAGGCTGTCAAAGGCCATGATGGGGATATTAGCTTTACAGACAAAGGCACAAATATTCCTCTGACTGGTAGGATAAAAATCTGAAGAATAAATTACACTGGCAAATAGAAGATCTAAATCTTCTTTTATGCCTTTGTCCAACACTAGAAGTGGTTTTGTTTTAATGTGATTCCCCCAGTAAAAACCACTCCTTGTAATGAAAATTTTGAAGTAGAACATTACTTATCTCCTCAACATACTTGAATAGTATTTGATTTAGGTTACTTAGAAGAGAGTACAATACTTAAGACATAAATCCATGTTGTCCTCATTTCAGGGGCTTTAATTGCTAACACTAACACAAGACTTTGGAAGGTGGTAGTCCAACAGCATACATACCAAGGAAACATTGTATTTATATTCCAATATGTAAATTCATTTTTGAGGGTATAAGCTGAGAACATGCTATAAAACATAAATAAAAACAGTATCATAATAACAAAGTGCTTTGAAACTTGGCTCTTATTTCATAGTTTTGATACTACTTTTTCACTTCAGTTGCCAACAATAGCAATGCAAAAATGAAAGAAAAAAAAAAAAAAAAAACCAAGAAAACCTAGAAAGTGTTCAGTATGTTAAGTATAATTGTCATGTATGATAAAAACCCCTAGACCTCTTCTAAGTCTTTTTAAATCAGTTTTGCTAATGAAAGTTTATGTCATAAAACTAAGACTATTCTTTAGGTTTTTCTTTTAATTTAAAAAGAAGTGCATTATTTTCCCTGATGGAAAAAAAACCCAAAAACCAAAAAACTGCAGCTACAGAAATGGTCCCTGCAAATTAAGGGGGAAGGGAAAATTAACAAGTTGTGTCATACAAATAAATATTTTTAGAGAATTTAATTCTATCAACTTAACACTTCTTACTCATCCTTTAGCTAAAAAACATGAGTTTTGCTCATATATTGATTTTTTAATACAATCAAAAACCACACCATTTGCTTCATGTAAAAAAAAAATAGGAAACATTTGAACAAAGTCAATATGAATATTTTCTTAGACATTCCTTTGCTCGCTTAGTTTTAGTAAAATTTGATGTTTAACACTATAACTTCTTGGGTTTAAAATAAAAGAAAAATTTATATTCAGAAATTGTCAGTTCCTTGAAGTCACGAGTCAAGTCAGTGGGAAATATTTTTAGAATCATTAAAATCAGATGTCTGAAGTAATTATGAACATTTTATATGAAGTCTCACAGTATGTTTTTCTCTTTCTTATTAAAATGCAATAATTACCTATTTATAAATGATTGCAGTTAAAATATTTTACAGAAGTGTGGTTTGATTTGTTTGATTTCATGAGGATTTTTTCTATATGGGTAATATGTCATTTTAAATAAAACTAATTCTTCAATAATATTAACAAGATTCACATTAAACTGTATTTCTAGCGATTTCTCAGTTTCTTAAAAACTGAACAAGTATTTATGAAAGCATATAACTAAAAGCATTTTTAACAGCTTAAAATTTTCAAAGGATTGGCATTGGAATGGACCTTAAAAATCACTTACTGTATTCCAAGCTGTTTATTTTAGAAGCAAAGACTCAGAGAGATTAAATAACTTGTCTAAATTAGCATAGTTTGTCAGCCCCAAAAGAGCCAAGACTACAGTCTGGATACTCAAATCTTCAATACATGTGTATATGCACTAAATCAGAAAAACACTGAAGAGCAGTATTCAGATAAGCAATGTTTTATTATGAAGAAACAAATCACTTGACAATATTATAAAATTTAGAGAAATTCAGTTAAATATTTCTGTATAATTTATTAAAAAGTAAACTGAGGCTTAAATAAATTGGATTTGTGGCAGCATTTTAATCAACGAAAAGCAAAGCTAAGCTATGCCTCAGTGTTCTCATTGACATTTTGAAATTACTTTCAAATGTGAAAAATAGAGTCAGGTTAATGCATATATTATTAATAGAATCATATCCTTCTGATTATTTTCTGCTTGGAAAACGATGCCTTTAAATTTTAAAATGTAATTGGTATTTCCATACATTTTCGTTCCCTTACAAATGGTAAATGTCAGTACTAAAGTGTTCTACTAATACATCTTATTTATTACCCATATGTGCACACAGGCATATAATGTGAATTGATAAAGCAAGAGGAAGAGCAAGTGGTCCCCTATGGTCACGTCTTTTATTTTTAATAGAGTTACTCAATTAACCCATTTAAGGTCTATAGTGAACAGATATCTTGAGTATCATCAGTGTTTGACAAAATAGCTCATATTATGCTTGTGGATTAAATGGAGAGTTATGGCTATCAGAATTAGATAGGCTTATAATTAAAATATCAGTCACACCCAAAGAGTATTGGTTATTAATTAACATGCAAATACTGAGCTGAAGGGAAACTTTTGTTACAGCACTGATTCCATACATAGCCCCACTGTGTTCAGCGTTTCAGTCAATTTGGATGAATACATAAATGACAAATGCTTCAAAGTTTCAGATATTTATATAATAGATAACAGAATCAATATTTCAATTTTATGGGCTTGGGCAAATAAGCCAAAATCCAAGGTAAAATTTAACAAGGATGAAGACAATATCCGACGCGTGGTTTCAATCAACTGCATACTCACAGAATGAAAGACATGAGGCTAAACAAAATTCACCTTAAAATCACCCAGGTTTTCAGTAAGCAACACTTTTAGGGCAAGCTATTAGTATGCTACAGTTACCACAAAAGCTAATAGACTTGAGGGTTTTAAATGGAATCAAGTCTAGGTAACAGAGCTGTAACTTCAAATACCCTGAGGGCCAAGAAGGAAATGTGAGTGAGTGAAACAGACAGGAAGGGGGTAGTATAGAATGGTGTGTCTGTAGTAACTGGAGAGTCATTCTCTAGCTAAAGGCATTCTTTGTTTTTTTTCCCTCCTTTTAAAAAAAGAAAATGTAAACACTATGTTGCCAAAGAACACAAGTGTTCAGGTTGAAATTGGTCTGAAATCTGAATTGTCAGATTCTGGCTAAAATCCTTTCTAGTTAGAAAAAGTCACACACCATGTCTAGACACCACACTTTAAGAATAATACTGGAAATTCCCTGGCTGTCCAGTGGGTAGGACTCCACATTCTCACTGCCGATGGCCCAGGTTCAATCTCTGGTCGGGGAACCAAGATCTCACAAGCCACGTGGTGGGAACGAAAAAAAAAAAAGAATAATACTGAGAAACCTACATTTAAAAGGTAAAGATATAGAATGAAGGGTTTGAAAACATAATTCAGAATTCTTAGGCTGGGTAATGGGAAAATTTAAGGAAGAGATGATAGTTATTTCCATGTATTTGATTCATCGGTATTATGAAAATGAAAGCAATTACTAAAGTCAGAATTAGGACCAGTATATGAAAATACTTAGGAGGCAAGTTTTAGTTCCAAAGATCTTGCTAAAAACTCTAACAATGAAAACTGCAACAAAGTGGAATTGGATGTTAGCTGTCTGAGATTACCAAGGATAAGAAATAAGTTCTTCTTCAATGTGGGATTTGCTCCTAAAACACGTTGATTGAACTTCCTTAACCTCAACAACAAGAATAGAGTGTTTTAAGTGTGGAATTTTTAAAGCAATTAAAAGATGTAGGCAATTACGGGCAAATTTGGGTTCTGTTGGCTCACTATTCTAATCTAAAAGGGTTTGCGATTTTTTGTTGTTGTTTTGAACACGTTTTCGGGGGAGCATAGTGGTTTTGAGAAACACCGCTCTACACCCTTTGCACTGTACCCTACAACAAGCTAATATTACTCTAGCAAATATTTCTACAGATCCTGCTGGAGGTTTCAGAGTGTTGTTTCAGCACTCTGAGGTTATAAAAAGAAAATAAGGAAGTCCCAATACAAGGACTCAATTTCTTCTAATAATTTTATTTAAGAAAATTGGATTTTAGGGGGGAAACTTTTAATGTGGCTAGTATATTATAATCTAGTATTATAATACAGTTGACCCTTGAACAATTCAGGGGGTTAGTGGCACTGATTTTGATTTTTAAATAAGCAAACAAGCAAAAAATCTTGGAAGTTAAGGGAAGTAACATAAACAACGAAATGGCAGCAAAAGTTACGGAGTACCCACGAAAATACAGTTCATATACACGAGACATGTTGGGTCCCTTAGTTCATCAGTATCAGTAAAAATTTCTTTAGTAAGTCAAAGATACAGTATTTTCTACCTTTCTTACTCTCAAATGTCGCATTACTAACCCAATTTGGGAAGTTTATTGTATTTTGAAATAAACATTTTAAAGACGCTGAAATAAATCATTCAGATAAAAAGATCAAAGTTATTTCATTATTAAGGTATTGCCTTGCCTATAAAAGGATTTAGCTTAAGTCCCCATTCTTTGGCCATGCCAAGAATGAAACACTAGTAAGAAAACTAGTTGGAGCAACATAGTATAGGACAATGACTTTATACTTGAGTAACTTCATATATGTACGAGGACACTAGCCATGTTAAATGTAAACGATATTACATACATTAAATACAGTTGACCATTGAGCACCTAGGTTTGAACTATGAAGGTCCACTTGTTAGCAGATTGTTTTTCACTAAATGCGTACTACAGTACCACAGGATCCGAGCTTGGTTAAATCTGCAGATGCAGAACCTTGGATTCAGAGGGCAGACTGTAAAGTTATATGTGGATTTTCAACGGTGCGGGGTCAGAGCCACTAACCCCCTGAATTGTTCAAGGATCAGCTGTATATACTATATTATAATATAGTAGCCACCTTAAAATTTCTATGCATTTATATGTATATATCAGCATATTCATGCCTGCCTCTAATTTTATTTTAATACTAATATGCAAAATTTATATTTAATCTTAAGCAATAATTTTTAAGAAGCAACATCAACCGTAAGATTAGAAGTTCTTATAAATTTAAAATTTTAAATACCGCAAAACATTTCCTACTAACATAGGTTCTTCACTTAGTTTTTGTTTTTTGTGTGTGTCTTATCTAGGGGCAGGTTTTGGGGTTTTTTTTTCAATTATGTAAAAAAAATACATGGTATGAAATCTACCTTTATAACAAATTTGTAAGTATACAATATAGAATTGTTAAGTACATACACATTGTTGTACAGGAGATTTCTAGAACTTTTTCATTTTGAACGACTGATACTTTTCCCACTGAAGACTCTCCATCGCCCCACCTCCAGCCCCTGGGGACCGCCATTCTCTTTTCTACTTCAGTGGGTGTGACTACTTCAGATGCCTCATGTAGTGGAATCTTACGGTATTTGTCGTTCCGTGACTTGCTTATTTCACTTAGCATGACGCCCTCAAGCCTCATCCATATTAAAGCTTCTTTTTTTTCTTTAAGGCTGAATAATATTCCACTGAGTAATAGACCACATTGTCCTTATCTCTTCATCCATGGATGGACATTTAGGTTGTTTCCTTCTCTTGGCTATTGTGAATAACACTACAATGAATGTGGGAGTGCAAATATCTCTTCAAGATGCTGATTTTAACTATTTTGGATAAATATCCAGGAGTGGGATTGCTGAATCATGGGATGGTTCTATTTTTAACTTTTTGAGGAAACTCCACGCTGTTTAACATAGGGACTGCACATTTTGTATTCCCATCAACAGTGCACAAGAGTTTGAATTTCTACACATCCTTACCAACACTTGTTATTTTTTTCTTTTTTTAAAAAAATTATTTATTTTAAATTTATTTATTTTTGGCTGCGTTGGGTCTTCTTTGCTGCGTGTGGGCTTTCTCTAGTTGCGGCGAGCAGGGGCTACTCTTCGTTGCGGTGCGCGGGCTTCTCATTGTGGTGGCTTCTCTTGTTGGGGAGCATGGGCTCTAGGCACGCAGGCTTCAGTAGTTGTGGCTCACGGGCTTCAGTAGTTGTGGCGCACGGGCTTAGTTGCTCTGCGGCATGTGGGATCTTCCCGGACCAGGGCTCAAACCCGTGTCCCCTGCATTGGCAGGCAATTCTTAACCACTGCACCTCCAGGGAAGTCCCTTTTTTCTTTTTTCTAATGGCCATCCTAACTGGTGTGGGGCACTATCTCATTGTGGTGTTGATTTGTATTTCCCCGATGATTAGTGGTATTGAGCATCTTTTCACATAACCTGCTGACCATTTGTTGGCCTTTCGAGAAATGTCCATTCAAGTCCTTTTCCAATTTTTTAATAAGGTTATTAGGTTTTTGCTATTGAGTTGTTAGATATTTTGCATATTTACCTTTATCAGATATATCATTTCCAAATATGTTCCTCCTCTCCATAGTTTGCCTTTCCACTCTGTGGACTGTTTCCTTTGCTGCACAAAAGCTTTTGAATTTAATGCAGTCCACTGGTCTACTTTTGCTTTTGTCACCTGTGCTCTTAGTGTCATAGCCAAGAAATCCTTGCCAGGACCAAAGTCCTGAAGCTTATCCCCTCTGTTTTCCTATAGAAGGCTTACTGTTTCAGATTTTGCTTTTAGATAGTTAATCCATTTTTAGTTGGTTTCTGTGTATGGTATAATACAAGGGTCCTATTTTGTCCTTTTACATATGGATATCCAGTTATCTCAACACTATCATTTCCCCACTGTGGAGTCTTGATGCCTTTGTCAAAGTTCACTTAAACGTACATGCATGGGTTTATTTCTGGGACCTCTCTTCTGTTCCATTGGCCTATAAATGTGTCTTTATGCCAGTGCCATAATGTTTTGATTACTATACCTTTCTAAAATGCTTTGAAGTCAGGGAGTGTAAGGCTTCCAGCTGTGTTCTTGTTTCTCAAGATTGGTTTAGCTATTTCTGATTCTTTGCATTTCCATATGAATTTTAGGAATGTTTTTCTATTTCTGCAAAAAAAAAAAAAAGATTTGATTTTGATAGGGATTGCACTGAATCTTTAGATCACTTTGTGTAGTATGGACATTTTACAATATTAAGTCTTTTAATCCATGAACAAGGGATGTCTTTCCATTTATTGTGTCTTCTTTAATTTCTTTCAGCAATCTTTTGGAGTTTTCAGCATACAAGTCTTTTACCCCCTTGAATAAGTTTATTCTTAAGTATTATATTTTATTCTTTTTGATGCTGTTGTAAATGGGACTTTTTCTTAATTTTCTTATCAGATTGTTCATTGTTAGTGTATAGAAATGCAACTGGTATTTGTATATTGATTTTGTATCCTGCAAATTTACTAAATTTCTAACAGTTTTTTGTGGAATTCTTTGAGTTTTCTATATATAAGATCAAGTCATCTGTGAACAGAGATAATTTTACTTATTTTCCAATTTGGGTGCCTTTTATTTCTTTTTCTTGCCTAATTTCTTTGGCTAGACCTTTCAGTACTATGTTGAATAAAGGTGATAAGAGTAGGCATCCTTGTCTTGCTACTAATTTAGAAGAAAATGTTTCAGTTTCAACACTGAGTATGATGTCAGCCATGGGGTTCATATATGGACTTCATTATGTTGAGGTAATTTCTTTCTATTCCTAGTTTATTGAATGTTTATGTCATGAAAGTGTGTTCAATTATGTCAAATGTTTTTTCTGCATCTACTGAGATGATGATGTGATTTTTATTCTTTATTCTATTATTGTGATAATATCACATCGATTGATTTCCATAGGCTGAAACATCTTTGCATCTCAAAGATTAATCCCACTTGGTCATGGTGTATGATCCATTTAACTTTCTGTTGAATTTGGTTTGCTATTATTTTGCTGAGGATTTTTGCATCTATCTTTATCTGGGATATTTGCCTGTAGTTTTCTTTTCTTGTAGTGTCTTTGTCTGGCATTTCTGGCCTTGTAAAATGAGTTTGGAAGTGTTCCCTCTTCTTCTGCTTTTTGGAAGAATTTGAGAATTGTCATTAATTCTTCTTTAAACGTTTCATAAAATTCTCCAGTGAAGCTGTCTGGTCACTTGCTTTTCTTTATTGGGAGTTTTCTGATTACTGATTCACTTTCCTTACTAGTATAGGTCTATTCAGATTTTCTATTTATTCATGATACAAACTTAGTAGATTGTATGTTTCTAGAAATTTACCCATTTCTTCTAGGTTATCCAGTTTTCGGCATATACTCTTTCACAGTAGTCTCATTTATTTTTAAATTTCTGAGGCATTAGTTATAATGTCTTCCCTTTTATTTCTAATTTTATTTGAATCTTTTCTATTTTCTTCGTAATTATTCTCTACTCTTTTATTTCCCCCTTCACACTGTATGTTATAGATGCCACAAATTATTTTTTATATTGTGTATCCATTAATATATTTGTATAGTTATTTTTATACTTTTATATTTTAACCTCTATACCAGAATTAAAAGAGACTTACATGTCACTGTTACGGCATTTTAGTATTGTGTATTTATCTTCATATGTACCTTTACCAGTGAGCTTTGTACTTACATATGCTTTTGTGTTTCTGTCTAGCATCCTTTCATTTTAACAAGAAGGACCTCCTTTAATATTTCCTGCAAGGCAGGTATAGTATTGATAATTTCTCTCAGCTTTAGTTTATCTGGGAAAGTCTTTATTTCTCCTCAATTTTTGAAGGAGATATATCATTCTTGGTTGACAGTATTTTTTTTTTTTTTCTTTCAGCTCTTTGAATACATCATCTCACTCCCTCTGACCTACAAGGTTTCTGCTGATAAATCTACTAGGAGTCTTACGGGTGCTCGTGTGTATGTGACAGGGCACACTTCTCTTGCTGTTTTAAAAATTCTCACCTTGCCTTTGATACTTGACAATTTGATTGTAATGTTTTTCATTGTAAACTTATTTTGAGTTCCTCCTATTTAAGATTCTTTGTGTTTCGTGAATCTGGATGTCCATTCCCCACCCCACCCCCAGATTTAGAAACAATTTTGACCATTATTTCTTTAAATACACTTTCTGACCCTTTCTCTCTCTCTTCTCCTTCTGAAACTCCCATAATGTGTTTATTGATCCCCTTGACAGTATTCCTTCATAAGCCCCTTAGGCTTTCTTCACATTTTTCATTCTTTGTTTTTTATTGATCCTCGATATTTTCAAATGACTTGTCTTGAGTTTTCTGATTCTTTCTTCTGCTTGACCAAGTCTGATGTTAGCTCCCTTTAGTGAATTTTTAATTCTGTCATTGTAGTCTTCTTCTCCAAAATTTGTTTGGTTCTTTTCTTTATACTTTTTACCTCTTTGTTAATATTCTCAGTTTGCTCATGCATCATTTTCCTGAGCTCTTTGAGCATTTTTGTAACAGTTATTTTGAATTCTTTGTCAGGTAATCCATGTATCTCCATTTTTTTAGGTTGGTTTATGGAGGTTAATTTTTTTCCTTGGGACACATTTTTGTGGTTGTTTTTCATTTGTCTTATAAGTTTATGCTGGGATCTGTGCATTTTAAAAAACAGCCACCTCTCCCAGTCTTTATGGACCAACTTTGTACACGGATAGACCTTCACCAATCAGCCGGGTTTCATATTCTAAAGGCCTCTCAAACATTTTCCGTAGATGTGTTTTCTTTGCACTTGTGTGTGTGAACTCCCAATTAGAAGGATTTGCCAGTATCTTTTTTTCCAAAGCTCATAATCTCTTGCTCCTTCGGTGTCTGTCTGTAGTATTGCAGGTTCTCTAGAGCTAGAATAAGCCTCCGAGCTCTTTTTTATTCTCAGTGGACCCCAGGCTTATAGAGTATGCTGGGTCCAAGTCAGGCAAGACAGAGGCAGTCCCCACAGTACCCCACAAAAGGCCGGAACATCGCATGCACATGCCACTTTTTTCTTCGCCCCCACAAGGGAGTGGCCACCCAGCTGTCCTGGCTTCTCTCTGGTGGACCACAGGTCTCTGAAGCAGCAGCAAACCGTCATCTCCCTCCTGTTCTCAGCAGCCCCCAGACATCTAGCATGTGCCAGGTCCCAGCAGCGCTCTGAAGCAGGCAAGACGGAAACCAGCCCCTTGAAAAGCCAAAGTAATGGATCTACACTCCAACTTGCTCCTTCCTTCCCAAAGGGAAGCTGGGAGTTGGGGGTTTCCCACACTGAGCTGGAGGGGAGGGTCTATGGTGAGGGTGTGCTGGGCCAAACCTTCACCTTTATTCTCAGCAGCCCCCAACCTGTGCCATTTATAATGCTTAGATTCAGGCAAGACAGAGCCCAGTTCCTTTGAAAATTCAGAACCTGAAAATACAGTCAAGTCTTCTCTTTCTCTCCCTAGAGAGAAAAGCCAAGAGCTGGGTGTTTCCTCCCGATGGTCGTATGCTGTGCCAGACAACTACAGCCAGCGAGGCCATGAATTTTCCTACAAGGTTTGACATGGCTGGTTTCACACTCACTTGGTTTGCAGGAGCCTCTTAACTGGTTTCTCACAAAGAGAATCAGTCAATGTATTGCTGCTGAGTCAGGGTCTCTGGGGGGAAAGAGGGTCTGGGTTTGTCCACTACCTTCTGACATCACCCCCTTGGCTCTTTGTTTCCTTAGATGCAATCTTAAAGATCACTTTTGGGGACCCTTACCATATCTGACATTGTTTGATTTCCCCAACTGCCATTTTTTTTTTCTAAAATCTCATTTCTCTGTGAACATAAGTAGCCACCTTCACTAGCAACTTGTTTTTGATCATCACTCAATATGATATAGAGCAAAATTATATGATGGAAATGTGAAGTGTAAATTATATCAAGTTTTCCTTCAAATATCAAAAGTCTAATTAAGGAATTCTCAAGATTTTATCAACAATATTTATATTTAGTTCAGATTTTGATTCCAGTATATTTAAATGATTGCAAAATTCTATTTCTATTCTCTACAGAACTCTTTGACTGCATCTGTTACCATGGCAACTAGTGCAAAATATCCAGTAAAGACAGGCATGATGATTCTTTTACTTAAACACAAAAATAAAGTGAATTGAACACTAAGTCATCTAAAGTACTTGCAGAGGTTTATACTGATATTTATCTTCTCCTACACATCTAAACAGAAATTTTAGAAGAGTTTTGAGATGAGAGACTAATCTCAAATTTCTTCTATTGTTTGAACCTTTGTGGCTGGAATAATTATGCTCATGATCTGATGGTAATGTGAAAGGAGCATGGGAGCATTTTCTCTTTAATATGGGCAACGGCAGACAGCCTCCTGTAATTTGGTAAGAGTCAGATTATCCTTCCAGTGGATAATGTGAGTTCTCATCTCTCCTTTGAGTCACAGGGTGATCTCTAAATGAAGTGACCAGATGGACACAGACATTTGCTGAGAACGGCCATGCAAAGAGGACAAGGACCAAAATGGCATAGTTACTCAAAGAGAAGCTATCATGTTCCACAATAATCATAATTCAGCAAGCAGACATACCCGTTTCTTTCTCCTTCCACTGCACTTTGATCCCAGAAAGGACCATTCAGTATGGACTCTCATACATTTATCTCTGAATTTGGAAACTGCTTAATGAAATGCAAGGTCTTTAAACTGATTTTAAAGGAAACGGTCAAGTCTTATAAAATTTTGACGTTTCTTTCACTGTTAAACCAGCCACTTTTAGCTGAAATGATAGAACACAGACATCCCCCAGCAGCTTAAGCTTAGCTTAAAGACTTAAGTAGCCTTAAGTCTTTAAGAATTCAATACTGGGGGGACCTTCAAGATGGCAGAAGAGTAAGACATCGAGATCACCTCCCTCCTCACAAATACAACAAAAATAAACCTACAAGTGGAACAACTCCCTACAGAACACCTACTGAACGCTGGCAGAAGACCTCAGACCTCCCAAAAGGCAAGAAACTCCCCACGTACCTGGGTCGGGCAAAAGAAAAAGGAAAAACAGAGACAAAAGAATAGGGACAGGACCTGCATCTCTGGGAGGGAGCTGCGAAGGAGGAAAGGTTTACACACACTAGGAGCCCCTTCGCAGGCAGAGACTGCGGGTGGCGGAGGGGGAAAGCTTCAGAGCCACGGAGGAGAGCGCGGCCACAGGGGTGCGGAGGGCAAAGCGGAGAGATTCTCGCACAGAGGATTGGTGCCAACCAGCACTCACCAGCCCGAGAGGCTTGTCTGCTCACCTGCCGGGATGGGTGGGGACTGGGAGCTGAGGCTCGGGCTTCGGAGGTCAGATCACAGGAAGAGGACTGGGGTTGGCTGCATGAACACAGCCTGAAGGGGGCTACTGTGCCACAGCTAGCCGGCAGGGAGTCCCAGAAAAAGTCTGGACCTGCCTAAGAGGCAAAGACCATTGTTTCGGGGTGCGCAAGGAGAGGGGATTCAGAGCGCGGCCTAAACGAGCTCCAGAGACGGGCGCAAGCCGCGGCAATCAGCGCAGACCCCAGAGACAGGCATGAGACGTTAAGGTTGCTGCTGCCGCCACCAAGAAACCTGTGTGCAAGCACAGGTCACTATCCACACCGCCCCTCCCGGGAGCCGGTGCAGCCCGCCACTACCAGGGTCCCGCGACCCAGGGACAACTTCCCCAGTAGAATGCACGGTGTGCCTCAGGCTGGTGCAACGTCACGCTGGCCTCTGCCGCCCCAAGTTCGCCCCGCCCCCTCCGTACCGCTCCCTCCCCCCAGCCTGAGGGAGCCAGAGCCCCTGAATCATCTGCTCCTTTAACCCCGTCCTGTGTGAGCGAAGAACAGATGCCCTCAGGCGACGTACACGCAGAGGCGGGTCCAAATCCAAAGCTGAACCCCGGGAGCTGTGTGAACAGAGAAGAGAAAGGGAAACCTCTCCCAGCAGCCTCAGGAGCAGTGGATTAAAGCTCCACAATCAACCTGATGTACCTGCATCTGTGGAATACCTGAATAGACACCGAATCATCCCAAATTCAGGAGGTGGACTTTAGGAGCAACTGTAGGCCTGGGGTTTGCTTTCTGTGTTGAATTTGTTTCTGGTTTTATGCTTATCTTAGATTAGTTTTTAGTACTTATTATCATTGCAGATTTCTTTATTGGTTTGGTTGCTCTATATCTTTTTTTTTCTTCCTTTTTCCCTTTTTGTGAGTATGTGTATGCTTCTTTCTAGGATTTTGTCTGTTTAGGTTTGCTTTTACCATTTGTCCTAGGGTTCTGTCTTTGTTTTTTGTTTTGTTTTGTTTTTTGTCTTTCTTCCTTTTATTATGAGCCATGTGGCTGGCAGGGTCTTAGTGCTCTGGCCAGGTGTTGGGCCTGAGCATCTGAGGTGGGAGGGCCGAGTCCAGGACACTGGGCCACCAGAAACCTCCCAGCCCCACGTTATGTCAATCAGCGAGAGCTCTCCCAGAGATCTTCGCCTCAACACTACGACCCAGCTCCACCCAAAGGCCAGCAAGCTCCAGTGCTTGAGGCCCCATGCCAAACACCAAGCAAGACAGGAACACAACCCCACCCATTAGCAGAGAGGTTGCCTAAAGTCATACTAAGTTCACACACACACCAAAACACACCACCGGCTGGAGCCCTGCCCACAAGAAGGACAAGATACAGACCCACCCACCAGAGGACAGGCACCAGTCCCCTCCACCAGCAAGTTTACACAAGCCACTGAACCAACCCCACCCACTGGGGGAAGACACCAAAAACATCGGGAACTACGAACCTGCAGCCTGCAAAAAGGAGACCCCAACCACACTAAGTTAAGCAAAACGAGAAGACAGAGAAACACACAGCACATGAAGGAGCAAGGTAAAAACCCACCAGACCAAACAAATGAAGAGGAAATAGGCAGTCTACCTGAAAAAGAATTCAGAGTAATGATGGTAAAGATGATCCAAAATCTTGGAAATAGAATGGAGAGAATACAAGAAATGTTTAACAAGGAACTAGAAGAACTAAAGAGCAAACAAACAATGATGAACAACACATTTACATGTCATTTACAGATGACATGATACTATACATAGAGAATCCTAAAGATGCTACCAGAAAACTACTAGAGCTAATCAATTAATTTGGTAAATTTGCAGAATACAAAATTAATGCACAGAAATCTCTTGCATTCCAATACACTAACAATGAAAAATCTGAAAGAGAAATTAAGGAAACACTCCCATTTACCATTGCAACAAAAAGAATGAAATACCTAGGAATAAGCCTACCTAAGAAGACAAAATACCTGTATGCAGAAAACTATAAGACACTGATGAAAGAAATTAAAGACGATACAAACAGATAGAGAGATATACCATGTTCTTGGATGGGAAGAATCAACATTGTGAAAATGACTATACTACCCAAAGCAATCTACAGATTCAATGCAATCCCTATCAAACTACCAATGGCATTCTTCACAGAATTAGAACAAAACATTTTACAATTTGTATGGAAACACAAAAGACCCCGAAGAGCCAAAGCAATCTTGAGAAAGAAAAACGGAGTTGGAGGAATCAGGCTCCATGACTTCAAATTACACCACAAAGCTACAGTAATCAAGGCAGTATGGTACTGGCACAAAAACAGAAATATAGATCAGTGGTACAGGATAGAATGCCCAGAGATAAACCTACACACATATGGTCACCTTATTTTTGATAAAGGAGGCAAGAATATACAATGGAGAAAAGACAGCCTCTTCAATAAGTGGTGATGGGAAAACTGGACAGCTACATGTAAAAGAATGAAATTAGAACACTTCCTAACACCATACACAAAAATAAACTCAAAATGGATTAAAGACCTAAATGTAAGGCCAGACACTATAAAACTCTTAGAGGAAAACATAGGAAAAACACACTTTGACATAAACCACAGCAAGATCTTTTTTGACCCACCTCCTACAGTAACAGAAATAAAAAGAAAAATAAACAAATGGGACTTAATTAAACTTAAAAGCTTTTGCAGAGCAAAGGAAACCATAAACAAGACAAAAAGACAACCTTCACCTCCGTGGTTAAATTTATTCCCAGGTATTTTATTATTACTGGTACAATTGTAAATTTTTTTTCTTAATTTCTCTGATAGTTTGTTATTAGTGCAGAGAAAAATAACAGATTTCTGTATATTAATTGCATATACTTCAATAAAAATAAAAACAATATACAAATGGGACCTAATTAAACTTAAAAGCTTTTTTGCACACCAAAGGAAACCATAAACAAGACGAAAAGACAACATTCACAATGGGAGAAAATATTTGCCAATGAAACAACAGACAAAGGGCTAATCTCCAAAATATACAAACAGCTCATGGAGCTCAATATCAAAAACACAAACAATCCAGTTAAAAAGTGGGAGGAAGACCTAAATAGACATTTCACCAAGGAAGACATACAGATGGCCAAGAGGCACATGAAAAGATGTTCAACATCACTAATTATTAGAGAAATGCAAATCAAAACCACAATGAGGTATCATCTCACACCAGTCAGAGCGGCCATCATCAAAAAATCTACAAACAATAAATGCTGGAGAGGGTGTGGAGAAAAGGGAAGACTCTTGCACTGTTGGTGCGAATGTAAATTGATACAGTCACTATGGAGAACAGTATGGAGGTTCCTTAAAAAACTAAAAACAGAACTACCATATGACCCAGCAAACCCACTACTGGGCATGTACCCTGAGAAAACCATGATTCAAAAAGAGTCATGTACCACAATGTTCATTGCAGCTCTATTTACAATAGCCAGGACATGGAAGCAACCTAAGTGTCCAACGACAGGTGAATGGATAAAGAAGATGTGTCACATATATACAATGGAATATTACTCAGCCATAAAAAGAAACGAAACTGAGTTATTTGCAGAGAGGTGGATGGACCTAGAGTCTGTCATACAGAGTGAAGTAAGTCAGAAAGATAAAAAACAAATACTGTATGCTGACACATATATATGGAATCTAAAAAAAAAAAATGGTTCTCATGGACCTAGGGGCGGGACAGGAATAAAGACGCAGACGTAGAGAATGGACTTGAGGACACGGGGAGGGGGAAGGGTAAGCTGGGACAAAGTGAGAGAGTGGCATGGACATATATGCACTACCAAATGTAAAATAGATAGCTAGTGGGAAGCAGCCGCAGAGCACAGGGAGATCAGCTCGGTGCTTTGTGACCACCTAGAGGGGTGGGATAGGGAGGGTGGGAGGGAGACGGAAGAGGGAGGCGATATGGGGATATATGTATACATATAGCTGATTCACTTTGTTATACAGCAGAAACTGACACACCACTGTAAAGCAATTAAACTCCAATAAAGTTGTTAAAAATAAATAAATGAACTTTGGCTACTGTCTCACACCATATCAAATATCAGTACTAGATGGATTGTATGCCTAATGTGAATGGTAAAACAAGCTTTTAGTAGACATTAAGAACATCTTCATAATATTGGGGCAAAGATTTATTAAACAGGACACAAAAATCCTTAACCACAAAAGAAAAGATTGGTATATTGGACTTCATAAAAATTAGTGCTTTCTGGTCTTCAGAGGTCACCATTTGGAAAGTGGAAAAGCAAACCAAAGAGAAGGTGTGTATAATAATACATCAGACCGAAAACTCATATCATTAAAATATAAAGAAGCCCAGCAAATCAATAGGAAAAAGACAGACAACCCAATAAATATGAACAAGTGACTTGAACAGGCACTTAACAGGTGAAAATTTCCAAATGGTTAATAAAGATATAAAAAGGTATTCCATATATCATTACTTCTCAGATAGATGCATATTAAAACCACAGTAAAATACACACTCACCATAATGGATAAAACCACAAGGAAATACACACTTGCCAGAATGGCTAAAACTAATAAGGCTCATGGTACCTAGTACTTCTGAGGAGGTAGAGCATCTGGAACTCTCATACATTGTTGCTGGGAGTCTAAATTGTTACAACCGCTATTGAAAACTATTTGGCAATATCTTCCACAGCTAAATATGCATCCATCCTATAATTTAGTAGTTTTATTCTTATGTATAAACCCAGGAGAAATGAGTGCATGTGTGCACTGAAAGATATGTACAGGAATGTTCACGGCAGCTTTAGACATAAAAGCCAAAAATTATACGCAGCCCAAATGTCCACCAATGGTAGAATGGATCAATTATAATATACTTATCTGATGGAATACTACAGAGTAATAAAAGAAAGAGCAAACTATTGTTATTGTTCCATGCAACAACATAAGTGAATTTCACAGACATTATGATGATCAAATAAAACCAGACACGAAGACTACGGACTGTATAATTCCATTTACAGGAAGGGCAAGAACAGACAACAGCAGAATACTTTGGTGACAGAAGTCAGAAGAGTGGCTATGTCTGAGTGTGGACCGGGAGCCTCCTCCTGATCTAAGTGATGGTTATATGGGTGCACATATATGTAAAAATTCACTGAGCTGTCACTTAAGATCTGGGCGCTTTATACATCATACTGCATTAAAAATATGATCACTGAAAAAAAAAAATTCAATACTGTCCTCAGATGCTGTGTGGAATGGTGAGAACATTTAAAATGCCAGAGAAAGACAACTGCCAAGCAGGGAGCAAATGATTTGAACTTGTCCTGGATTATCTAGAGAAGTCTTGGACATGCAGAATTGTCCGCTGTGCAGACTTTCATGACGAATCAAGCTCCCCAAAAAACTAAGGGAGAAAAATCTGTAATAATATGACTAACCACATCAGAGAGACTTAGAACATATCCATTTAGTGCTGTTTGTTGCTAATTTATTCACATTCAGCATTGATTTAGTACTGAGTGTTTTAGAAACTATTTAAAGAGTTAAGCATGACTGAAGGATCTGTAAAGGGTCTATTTTGATATTAGTAACATACATATAGTCAACTATACCCACTTCATCTCCATAATATTTGAAAGATATAATATATGTATGTATATGTATTCATGTATTTAAAGCTAGGAAATATGTGTATGTATTTGTACATTTATATATACAAAGCTAGGTATATATACATATTTCTACCCACACAGAAATAGGTGATATATAGGAAACTATGGCAGAAAAATCTTTAGCTATACCAGAAATAAATAAGTATGAAGAGCCACCACAAATTAGTGAAATCTGTTCTATAAAATATCAGTAAGGAAATCATGTTTGCATTATTGCTAAACACAAGAGATAAGTGGAACAAAATGTAACTATAATGAAATAGCACTTAATGCAGCTCTATAAGGAAGCTGCTACAATGGTTAAAACATTTTTATTTACAAATATATTGCAATCAATATTTTACATATGAATGTAAATAAGTGTATCTTATGTTAGAGAAGGAATTGGAAAAAAAAGGTTGCTGTCTTTAGAAGGATAAATTATTGTAATTCTCTTGTATTTGTGGTTATTATATGGTAAAGGAAAATTTCAAACCAGTCTTTTCAGTCAGGTAAGGCACACCTGCATTAATACTATGTATTTATCTATCATTTATCCTCTCTGGAAACTCTGTGAAAAGTCTACAGTGCTGGATAACAATATGGATTATTATGGATTATTATCTGACTAAATCGCTCTTCTGAGAAGGGCATAATTAACTTCATTTAATGAGAAGGGGAATACCTTTATTTTGACCATATTTTAGAATCTCTTCCTTCCAACGCCAGCATGATTAAAGGAGACCATATACTCAGAGACACACTGAGTAAGATAAACAGATTGCAGCGTGGGATTTAGGACAGGCATGAAGTACTTCCTTTTTGCAAGTTACTACTTTTTGTTTCGTGGATTGACAGGCCAATGATAGGTTTATTTATAAAGCCATTTTCTATTCCCCACATTGAAGTTTCTGTAGGAACATAATGCACATAGTTCTTATAAAATCATCTTCTGCTCATCTAATTCAAGATCTGTCCTCTTTTATTGAGAGAAGAAATTATCAAAATGTGAAAGTCTAAAAATAGTGGTGTATAATTGATAGCCTAATTCTTTCTTAATTATAGGTGTGTTACAGTGACGCTATAATTAGGCAACACCAGCAGCTCCAAAATGAGTCAGACTTTATCATTCACTCTATACGAGGATGTACACGGGTTCTGTGAGCAGAAAACTCTGGAAAAGGAAGATGCAGGGTCTATTCCTAGCACCTCTCGTTGGTTACAAGATCGTCCCCTATTTACTCTCTCTAGCACAACAAAGTAAATATTCCATTCATATTTGTTTTACTGATTATCACTTAAAGAACATATAGATTTTTAAATTAGAAAATTTACAGCTTAAATTGGAATTCTAAAACTAATGCACACACGCTGACTTCCCTAAAACAATATTAATGTAACCCATAATTATTAAATTATGTACCTGAAATGTGATCTAAAAAATCTTTAGATTTAAATGGAGTAATTATCATCTTACGATGACAAAACAGATTCCTATAAGTGAGATGAAATATTCTTCTTATAATTTGATATAAGATGTTTTCATCCCTTCAAAGATGTATCTTTAGGAAACATTAGTTAATACTGAGACAAAACACTAGGCTCTCAGAACTCCGAATTCTGTTTTAAAACTGGCCCTTTAATCTCTAAATGGTCTTAAACAAGTTATTTTTCCATCTTTTAGCTAGTTATACATTTTTAAAATTCAGACAGTGACTACCTTCTCAAATCAGTTTCTCCAAAGGCTAAATCCAAAGCTCTTGCTGTGATAAAATCAGAAAGTTGACTTGATAGACACATTGATAGTAGAAAGTTTAAAATAATATAAATGATAAAACCCCTCTTCATAAGCAGCATAAGAAACAAAAAGCTATCAGTAAAGCCAAATTAAGCCATATTAGGAAACATAAGATAACTGTTAGAACGTTAAGTATTAGCAACTGGTAAAAGCTGTGTCTTCCACGTGTAGTTAGCTGTCTCGGGCTTGAGAGTAAGTATTAAACATAAGAGACAGCCAGAGAACAAAAGGCACAGAACCTGTCCTAGTCTGGGGCCAGCCCATTCCCTCTGCATCCCCACTCCTGGAGGACCGGGCACCACGATGGCCGATCTCCCATCGCTCACCCTGTCCTGCACCCACCTTCCAGGAGCCCCAAACGCCCCTAAGGTTAAAGGACAGTTGAGAGAGAGGACGACCCAAGTGTGTGGTGAATGTTAATTTTAGGAACAGAAGCAAGGAGCGTTTCCTTTGCACCTCTTTCCACCCTAAGCTTAGAAATTCAACCAGACTACAACCAGTAGACAGATTGTGGTATATAACCTAGGTTTTAAGGGGAAAAAAATGTCAATGAAAATCAATTATATTTTGCCTTTATAATGTCTATGAATTAGCTTCATCTCATCCAATACGTTTGGAATAACACTCTATAAAGAGAAATTCTTTTTTTTACAAAAGGGAACTTGTTATCCAATTTCCATATACTAAAGCAATAAACTCTGTGGGGAAAGGTATGAGACGCGATGGCTACTGCAAAGCCAGAGTACCCCTGAAAACACCTCTGAGAGTCAGAAGCAAAATTAAGATTGCCCTCACTATTGTCATCGTGGTACCCAATTATCCAACATTAATACAGTTAGAAAAACTATTCAAAATTACTCAATTTAGCAGCACCTTTTTATTGAATCCAACTTTTAAAGAATCATACCTTTTGTACATACTTTCCCAAATCACAGCCATGCCATGCTTTAATGGAGGAATTAACAGGCAAGCTCCTATTCACTTTGGTGATGTGTGCTGTTCCATTAGCCTCCCTTCACTGGTACAAACAGAATCAACAGTGTGGCTTTTAAGTACTTCTGAGCCCACACCTTCCTTCTTTAGATAAGAAGCTGACTGTTACGCTATGGCACTGAGATCTAGCCAAGGTCATGCGTCAACAATTCCGTCTGAAGGTATATTGAGAGGAACCGTGAGGCCCTGTCTGGATTTCCACCATTATACTTCTCTAACATGATGCAAGCAAACACGGAGGTGACCGAAACAGAGCATGAGAGCAGCGAAGTAAATCCGGAGGAAGGAAGGAAAAACAGTGTACGGAAAGCACTCTTCAGGAGTAAAAGTCTCAGCGCACTTGTTATCTGCTAGAATTTGGTCAAATCCTCACATTTATCCGAGCTTAAATTGAATAACGCACAGCATGCAAACAAAAGTGATCGCCCCAACTGTCAGACAGAAATACTGTGAGATTCAGAGATGATGCATAAGAAACTGCTTTGGGAAGCGATACTCATAAAAGTTATCAGGTTGCCTAAATACTCACATCACTTCTCTGTTGTTCTAGGGAAGGAAAGCAGCACGATCCTACATAGGCGAGTGGCACCCCACCGATGTGTCAGCGTGTGCGCACGCGTGCGCGTACGCGTGCGTGTGTGTGTGCGCTGCACATGGGGACCATGGCCTCCATGGGGTTACTGAGCTGAAACACAAGAGTAGCAGTATCCTTTGCCCAGAGTCACACAGCCTTCTCACCCTGTCTCCTGGGGAATTTGCATATTCTAATCATGAAATCTTGGCATCCCGCTGATTAAGGCACGTGTTTCTGTGATCGAATTCAGGTACACTGAAAAGCTCTGAGATCCTTAACGTGCAGTTGCTGAGAACAGTTGGTCCTCTTGTTGTCCAAACAAGCTAATGAGAGTAACTCTCAACAGACAGAGTCTGGAAACAATTAAGGTTATTTTAATCAATATGAGGAGCACTAAGTAAACCATGATCTAACAAGTCTCTGCCTCATTCATAGGTCTCATTTACTTCAAGAGCGCGGAATACCAATAAAATATACCAGTAAAATGAAAGCAAGCCCTATCGGGACACAAACAATTTAAAAATGTTTCAAACTACTTCTAATTGAGAATCATGCAATATTCTAATTTATTTTAATAGGTCCATTGTTATGATCAGACTAGAGCACTGTGTTATATTAAGAGTATTGCAACTATTTTCAGAAGTAGCAGTAAATTGCCATTAGTAACAAATCTGCATTACAACATTCATATCATCAAAGTCAAAGTACCCGCTGACAGATGGACCACGCTCTCAGCTTACGTCGCGGTACCTAGTGGAGGAGTCAAGGTCCTGCCCACCCCACATACAGCCAAGTTATTTTCTGTTGTCAGCTGTCTGACAACACCACTTTTTCTCCCATGATATCTGGAGCACAACTGATGTTATTTGGAAAAGAGACCAGTGGCAATGCAGAAGGAGACAGTCTTCAAATTACAGTCTACTACTTCAACTGGAAGTTGAAAGTCCTAACCCTAATTCAGAAGTAAACTGGCCTGGATCTCACTCAAACTTAGGCACACTCAAAGATGGATTATCAGAGATCATCATATGCCACGTATTTGGCTTAATGCCAATACCAAAGTTTATCTGCTATATTTAAGCATTTTCATAGAATGAGTTCTTATACAGAGATAGTAGTATAATGAAAGAAAGTTATACCAACATCAGCCTCTGGACTGGTGCCCATAAACAGGGACCATAATAAGGCCACAGATCTTTTAAAAACTAAAATACGTTTAATAGACACACCGTAATTATGATTCCCATTTTAAAAGTCGAGAAGTTGAAGGCCTTTGTTAGCCTTTTCTTGGCGGCTTTAACAGAAAGTTTGGAATTTCCACATATGAACACAATCTGTTTCCTGACTTAGAATTAACATAACGGATTGGAAAGTGAGTTTTCAACTGTAAATTATGTAAGATAGATGGAAGTCATGCTTTAACATAAAACGAAATACAACATCCTTTTAAAAATAATCACCTAAATTTAACTATACTTTGCTTCAATTTTGTTCCAAAAAGACAATCAATTTTTTTTAAAAACTAGATTTCTTTGCAACAAAGTGTTTTTCTCCAAAGGAGTCAGGAATCAAACAAAAGGATAGAGATAGTGCTAAGTATAGGGGTAGGGAAGGGAGCGGGGTAGAGACAAGGTTAAAAACAGACATAGAAAACAAACTTATGGTTACCAAAGGGGAAGGGGCGGGGGGGATAAGTTAGGAGGTTGGGATTAACATACACTCTACTCTCTACTATATATAAAATAGACAACCAACAAAGACCTACTGTATAGCACAGGGAACGCTACTCAGTATTCTGTAATAAGCTAAATGGGAAAAGAATTTGAATTATATGTATAACTGAATCACTTTGCTGTACAACTGAAAGTAACACAACATTGTACATCAGCTATAGTCCAATATAAAATAAAAAATTTTAAAAAAACAAACAGAAATAGAATTAGAGACAGGGATGGAAGTTACTTGCACACAGCACCTTTGTGTAGACCATGGGAGGAGGGGCAAGGGGGCACAAAGTTTAATTGCAAGAACAAAATCAGAAGTTACGAAGCAGAATCTCTTACCCTGAAAAATTCCTTAGTGGAGCCAGAGTCTAACGTTCCATAAGCAATTTCTGTTTGCTTAGAAAGATCCTCCGCACTTTCAATGGGAGACACCATCCTCTCTACGGTCAGGAAGGCAGCTAAGTTAGCCGTGTAGGAGGAGATTATGATCAGGGTAAAGAACCACCAAACTCCTCCAACAATGCGCCCAGACAGGGATCTGATAACAAGTACGAAATGGATTTGTAAAGCGAAATGAATGACCTCGTAAGAAAACAAGTTAGCAGTATTATGCAAATATCGATTTATAGCGGAATATTTAACTTTATACTTTTCAATATATCTGCTAGTTGATGAAACTTGAAATTATTAAACCTTCTGGGCAAGGAGTACAGATTTGCTAGATTTGCTGAGACTGCCAGAGGCAGAACTTCAGATTCCTGAGATTCTTTCATAGTTATCATGGCCAAATAGTTTATGGTATGAAACATCGTAACAAGCAATTTCAAGAAATGTGCAAATAATCTATCCAATGCTCATACTACTTTATCCACTCATGACATAAGTAAACGAACAAAAGAATCTAAGATCAACAGCAAAACTCAGAACAATGTTGACAAACAAAATCAAATATTAAAAATAAAAGAGTATGCACCATAGACGTGGCTTTAAACACCGAAGAAACCCCACTTTTAATCCAGCCAATGAAGTTCCAAAACCCTCAAAAAAGGTCCAAAATTTCATTAGGTATTTTTTGTGCAGAAACGTAGGTTTTAGATACAGTACAAGATAAAAATGGAAAATAGTGATACTACAAACAAAGTATGACACAAAATATTCTTCTTAATGAATAAAAATCTGATGCTTCAGGGCATGGACAGATATGACCCTGTTCCTTTGTGCCTCTGGCTTAAGAAAAAAAAGAAAACTCAAGGAGAACAAATTAGACATGTAAAAGTTTGCCAAGATATAAATTCCTAGTTTGAAATATAATAACAATATTTCTGTGACCATAAATTCTTACTTAAAATACTTTTCAAAAGCTTAATTGATTCCCAGTAATTTACTGGTAGATAAACCCTAGGTAGATAAATGTAGACATGTAGATACAGAAAGAGATATATAGGGCATTATTTGGTAAGATTTGGTGGGGTTCTACATATAATGGTATTTGAGTAGTATTAACACACCAATACAATAACTTTTTCTTTTTTGTTCATAACTCTGTTATGCCTAAAAATTAAACCTTCTACAGTGAAGAGGTAACACTTCTAAAAATTTAAATCATGAAACTGTGCCAATTTATGACCTAAACTAAACCTCCTGACAATTAATAACAAGAAATATTTTTGATGAAACATAGATACTACATCAAATTATTAGGTTGTATTTGTAGAATAAACTATTCAAGCAGTCAAGAAAAGGGGTGAAGCTAAAAGTAAAGGTTTTTTTAGATAAAAACATCTGCAGCTAAAATAAAAGAGAAAAAGAGAGAGAGCACACAAGCAATGAAAATATATATATATAATTAAGAGCCTTTACCAGTCTCTAAGAGTTGCAAAGAATGAAACAAATATGATAGAATGGAAAAAAGGTAAACAAGTCTTACTTATATTCTGAAAAGGATATTAAATACATTTTGATTTTGGAGAAACCCTCTGTAGACACAGCCACTCTCAAAATGTTCACTATTTATTCCATCACAATGGAAGGTATAATTATATGACATGTACCCTATACTGAAGAGGGTAGATTCAGTACCTGACTACTCACAGCCCTTAAAACAAAACTGATTGCATGGTAATTGATTTTGATACTATACGTTTCAGGTTTATTTGCAATATATTTGAGAATCATTTTTATAAGTCATTCTGTTCTAGTTGTAAATTTAATTAAATATGCCAGTTTATTTAGAGTGTGTGAGATAACCCACAAAATTTATTTGACTTGTGCATCATTCAAAATAGAAAATTCTTGAGCAATTTATTATTTACTTGTAAGTGTTTTCAAAGGATCAATTATGATTCTGAATGAGTTCCTGAGAAATTTTATGCAGAGGAGCAAATTCAATATTATGTTTCATGGTGACAGACAAAAATGTTTTTCTAATTAAAAATAAAACTTTCATCTCTCAGTATCTGCACTAACGGAGCAAATAAATGCACATATTCTGCCATTTCTTTTTAATCTCTATTAAATAATTATTTTAAAAATGCAATTTTTTAATCATTTGAATCCTTTAAGGATATTGCGGGAAAAAAACAAAAAACAAAGGAAGAAAACCGGAGAATAAGAGTCAACTTTACAACATTTTGCTCTCATAATTCTGTGGTCCTAGTCTTCACAAAACTATAGTTAACATATTCTAAACTTAATTTCAGGCAATGACCAATTCACTTCAATAAACCACTCTATATTAAAATTTAAATGTGTTCTATTCATATAAATAATAGCGTTCCATATCATATTTTACTTGGAAAAAGTTGATAAATATCGTTTAAAGTATTTAAAGAGCATCTCTAAAGTGATCTGTGGATTTCATGCATTATTATTAAGTTATTTTAGATACTAAGCTGCTCTATTCTTTCCTAATCTAGAGTTACCATCATTACATTCTAAAAAATGATAGTCTGGTTCATTTTTTAAAAAATCCTTGAATTTGCCAATATTAGGTAGTTCAATTGGTAAATGCACACATACCATAAAGTGAAAGATACATATGCTTGAAAATTTTAATAAAGTGAATTTTGCTTATATATATACGTATATATCTATTCATATATATTCTGTGGCCAAAAAAATGATAACAAGGAAAAATATGCTATCTAAAATTGATATATCTTACCAGGAAATAAAAATGATTACATGTGAAAGTTTAGTGAGTCATGACTCATGAATGAAATCATAAGTGAAGAAAAAAGATAATATTTTAGGAAGCAGGCTTGTTGAAAATTGGAATGTCACTATGTCATGGTGGACTCTGGGAAAACACAGGTTGTTAAATGTCCCTTGTCCTCCATCTCCTATGTGTCAATATGTTTTCTGCTCCTAGACAAGCACTGGACGCCAAAACAATTACCTTCAGAGCCCTGATGCATGAGGAGTGGGGCAAACAAACCCGGGTCCATCGATGGGAACCCAGGTCAATATGTCCTGTGTCCTAATGAACCTTCACATGCTTCTCCTGCTTATTCAAAAGGCAGAGCATAGTTTGTGGAACCCTAGGATAACTGCCTGATATCTCAGGACTACGGTAACATCATACTTCAGGAGCCTTCTTACCAAAGATGAATCACTTCATTATTTATGAGCCATAATGTTCTCTGAGATTCCAATCTGGTTAGTATCTTCCTCCTTCATCATTAGAAACTTCTCTTTATGTCTTTAAGTTCAATCAGATAAACTATAGAGATGAAACTATGAATCTTATATGTTTTGTCAGAGGTCCTAATTATATATATATATATAGTATGTAATAATAATTATTATATGTTATACATTAAAATTATATATCTATATATGCAATGCAAGTACCATTGATATAGTTCTAATTTAGTGCAGTTCCATAGAGAAGCCACAGGGAATTTGATGGAATTAAGATTGTTCAGCTCCATAAAATTCATAAGAATGTGCCCTGCTATCTGAGAAGTTAAGTCACTGATAATTTCTGCATACATGATATATTCCCTTTATCTTGCTGGGTGGAGTATACAAAAGAGATCGTGGAAGATACAAAATTTTGAGCTTCACATATAGTTTTTTGAAATTAATCACTTCTTATCCCCAAAGTGCTCAAAAACTAAAACAATAATGAAATAGTATTAAAGAAGCCATTGCCTCTGTTAGTTATTAAGATACCCATAGAATCAAAGGAGGGTAACTGAGCCCAAATTAAAATGTGCCAGTAGATCGATAATCATATAGGCTTTAAATGTGAAAGCAATCACATTAGGAAAAGTATGATTTATTCCTCTGAAGAACCAGACATGGCTATCATTCTTAATCATGTATGTGACATGAATAAAGGCAATGTCTGTTTTGTGATATATTCATTATATTTAGGCATTCTAGGGCAGGAACTAAAATATCATAATGAGAATAGAGATGTATGAATTTATTCCATCCTGTGTGTGTATTACTATTCAATACGGCACAAGCGTTTGTAACAATCAGCCATCATTATTACCCACCTATATATTTCTAGATACTTGGAAAATATATTATCATACATTCTTTTTAACCCAGCAACCTAACCTTTTTAAAAAAAAAACAAATTTTATAAATATCTCTCTCATGTCATTTCCGTGAGCTAATAATGGGGGGAAAGAAAAAAGAGAGAGAGATGAGATGTGTGCAAATGAAGTTTTGTCGCTTTTGTACTTAGTAAGGAATGTCGCCCATTTTCCCATATACAGGTCTGTGGATCAACACACAGATGACTGTAAAATGAGAATATGCAGCAAAAACACGGTACCCCTCCAAGAAGGCATGGAATGAAAGGAACCTTATGCATTTTATAGCCTCTCCATGGTGTGTATAATCTCACCAGGGAAATATAGGATCAACGTTCATAGAACATTGCTCAAATATTTCACAGGCTTATGCCGATGCTAAGAGTCTGTCCTTACGAGCCTTACACTGTTTGGACAGGCAGTCGGCGGCTGCTAACTTCTTTACAGTGAATTCATAAACACCATGAATGTCCACTCGAGACCTAAAATGCACAAAGTCGAAGCAGGTGAGTAACCAACCTTGGCGAAATATCGCATCCTTGCTGCATAAAGGCACCCAAGGAAAACCAGAGACTATTAAAAATCCCAAATTCATTAGTTGATTCACTACTTTGTGTTTCTCTTCCATCTTCAAACTCCTCAGTGTGCCACTCGTAGGGGCTAAATCTGCTGACCAGGAATAAGACTACACTGACCCCTATGTAGGCAAAAACAATGCACATCCAAATCTCATAGGCTAAAGGATCAAGAAATGAAAACACTCCCGGTTTGGACTTCTGAGGCTTCTTGATCATGATTGATATCCCGAGGCTCATAAAGGGCTTTGAGAAATCGATCACCTCCTCTCTCACAAGGGTGATGGTTAATGGAGCAATTGCAATATCGGCTTTCTGTAAGGGAAACAAAGGAAAGTAATAGAACCAGGAGTCACGGTCAGAAAGGAATCGTGGTTATGTTATTGGATCAAAGGGAAGGAAAGGAAATCAGGAGAATGGGAATCATTACTTCCCGGGTGGAATCCCAGTAAATACTTAACAGAAGAAAAGCAATTTGTTCCCCAAATATCCCTCCTGTTTATAAATACAGAGTACACCCTTCCGGCTTGATTATGATAACTACATCTGCCTCTACACCTTGGCAATCTTTGAACAATGCATATGGCCCATAGGCTTCAAGACAGGTGAAATGCCTGTCTCCATCTGCATATTTGCTTCTGACTTCATCCTTCATCTTCAAATGTGCACAAGGAAATAAGACGGCATTCCTAGAGTAATGTGGGAAACCCGCAATCTCAGACATTGGTACTTTGCATGGAAGGCAAGCATTCTCTCAACAAGAGTTCAAATGTAATG
Source organism: Balaenoptera acutorostrata (assembly GCF_949987535.1). Classification (NCBI taxonomy): domain Eukaryota; kingdom Metazoa; phylum Chordata; class Mammalia; order Artiodactyla; family Balaenopteridae; genus Balaenoptera; species Balaenoptera acutorostrata. The sequence continues at coordinate 1,956,426 of NC_080068.1, read as the reverse complement.
ACTTTATCTTTGAGAAGCGCAGTACTTACCCCATATACAAGTTCTCCAACCATCCCATTCCAAATTTTCGTGTCTGCATCCCTGGCCCCATACTTGCCATCCCCAACAATGGTCAACTTGTACTTGAACCCACAATGCTTGGCTATTTCTGCAGCCAGGTCAACACAGTAGCCCTCGTAGCGCTCATTGCCTTCAAGCATTTCATGATTTTTCTTCATCATAACATACGGAGATTCCTATATGGAAAGAAAGTGCTCTAGTTGATCAAAACAACTGTGTTACTGATCTACACTCATCCACTCAAATCTTCTGGTTTAATTATTACCTGTAAGCCAGAGATGTTGTAGAATACAGATAGTGGAAAATACGACTGGGAAAAAATTAAGCGTAATGCTTCTGATCAAAGGTCCTCATCTATCTTTCATTATATTTCATGCACATGGCTGGCACCTGGCCATACCAAAGTAAACAAGAGACTCGAAAGCACAAACTGTTAGTATGTCCCCTTGTAGTGTTTGTAATCCTAGTGTTTAGAGAGGAATAATGTGGTTTAACATCTGTTTTGGTCAACTCTGGATCCACCACTCTCTTATTCTAAGTCAGGGCTACCCTGACTCCAAGGAACCAGCATTCACCCAAAACCCTGTGTCACTACGAGTTCGAGGATAAGGTTCTTGTGGAAATCAGGTCCATGACCAGTGATGCCCAGACTCAAAGAGTCGTTGCCATAGTGATGTATGGAATCTACCCTCTCAGACTTGAGAGCTCACTTCCTCTATGAGATAGAATACCCTAGAATTATGCTACACGGATAGCTAGGGAGTAGAATCCCCCCCGTGAACACCATAAAAAGGAAGCATGAAAACATGACTCAACACCAGCCCCCAAAATTGTCTCCACTGGAAAGTGGCACTGAGGATATTTGGGGTTCAGTGAGATAGCTCCTCTCAGTGGCATGATTCAGGTAAAAATCCTCAAACGTCTAGCTTACATTTATTAAGACTTTTCCAAGTGCCAACCAATGTTCTTATCCAAATCCCTTATTAACCTATGTTTTCTTCTCAATATTGTTACCATAATGAATCTCACAAATTCACTACATCACAACTTAGTAAAATGAAATCAGACTGTTCTGCTGCAAAATCACATATTTCCTCCATTTAATTTCCCCAACAGCTTCTTGTCATAATCGACATCTGCCGTCCATCTACCCAAAGCCTCGATGTTCAAGATCTAGTTCAGTTTTGTCTCATCCAGCCAATATACTTTCACTTAGCACTAGCTATGTGCCAACTACTGTGTTGAGACTCAGAGTTAAAAAGAAGGGAGATCACCCTTGTCTTTCAGGAGTTCATCTTTCCATACGAATATAGAGAAGTTGACAACATTATTAAACCAGGTAACAAATGTAAGGACAGAATGGACCCAGAATCGTGTGGGAGTGGAAAGGTAAAACATGGGAGGAATACAAGGAAGGCTCTTCCAGACTTGCCCTAGGTGTCCACCCGTGTGAGCACCAGTTTACCAATTATCTGTGAAGCCGAAGTTCAGTCTTGACGAGGATAAGACGTATTCTGAGTGCTGTAGCTCGTGTTTGTGAGTCCTTCTGACAGAATAAGCATGCAGCAAATGACTAAAACATTCAAAAGCATCACCGTATAAGTTATTCTCCTAAAATATAAGCAGCGATTCTAGTTGACAGATATTTTTCTTAAGAAAAATAACGTAAAACAGAGGCATATGTAGCTAATTACCAAAATTGTAGTGACGACCACAGTCTTATTCTCAAGCCCAGAAGTATCGTTTCCAGAAGGGAGTTCGGTGAGAGTAACAACCATTTTGTCGACTTCGCTCCAGTACCCGATCTGCAAAAGGGTACAGAAGGCGGGCACCTGGACATATGACCTTCCTACTGGCAAAGCACTGAGTTATTTTCAAACCCATGTTTGAATCTGAAATTACACCTACACTAACTAGGCTTGTTCTAAACAGAGATGTACCTTTTATGCATGTGAATCTAATAGGAATAGAAAGAGACTATAAAAATAAACAAAAACAATTCTTAGAAACGGCTTGTCTCTTCATGTTCACTTTTCATACTCTCCAAGGGTAATTTGTGTGGGAGTGATCATATAGAAACATAAATAAAATCCAAACAATGGCATTTCAGTCATAACAGACGAAAAAAAAATGTTGACTTGAACAGTTACATTCACATTTGCACCAGCTATGTTTGGTCTCCCAAACCATAATCTTTCAGCAACAGTTCTTTTTCTTCTCATTAAACTCTTTTTCTACTTCTGTCTAAAAAAAAGTATAACAGTTTTATTTATTATATCTTAAAATTACATTTCAGGGTTACTTACCAGAAATAAATAGAGTTTATTTAGAAAACATATTTTAAAATATATGTTTCTGGAAGTTGTTGAATCCAGCTATGTGAATATATGTCTCCAGGATTCTGGAAGATGAGGTGATGGGTTCACTAACTCACCTCCTCACACAGAGAGAATGCCTTCAATTCACTAATGATTTACCTTCCGTGGCCCATTCGTTTTGAGCTCCATGATGTTAATTGTATAATTTATTCTTTTTCCATTCTGGTCAAACTTGATATTTCCTGAGAGACCTTCAACCTGCACCTAATGAGGAAATGGGAAAGGAGCACAATTATAATTTCACTTCCACCAGATACAGAGTGGTTGACCAGATGACTCTCCCGGGATGCAAGTCAAGAAAACGACACTTATTAGGCTTCTGCTCTTCAACCTACCTTTATGTAGTTAGGAAGTAATATTCCCTCTTTATAAAACAGAAGGTATAAAACAAGAATGACTAATTCAGCAGGAAAAAATAGTGGCCATCGTTAAGTCACATTACAATCATTTTCAGTGACTGACCTGTTTGAGGGCCCTTTCTATTTCTACCCCTTGTCCCCAGGGCACAGCTGGGTTTGCCAGACAGTCTCCTGCATTCCCCCTTCGGGAGATTTCAATTCTCTGCTTCCGCAGGTTTCGAAAAGCTTCAGTCATCACTTGAACGGCATCATAGGTCAGAGCAGAAGTATACTGAAAAGTACCACATACATTTCATAAGAATGGGAGAAAATTCAGAGGCTCACTGTACACTGGCAATCAAGACTCCAGTTGCCCACCATACATACCATATCAGGGTCCAAGAATTTAGGCACAATTTCTATCTCTAGAAACCTAAGAATGTAAGAGGAGTAGTATGGAATATTGGAACTATGGACTGTCCCTTTGATTCTAAACATTTTCAATTATATTAACATCTCATCTATTTCAGGTGAGACTTTTCATAATAATTGTGTCGATGTTTTCACCTTTGTTTTTGTTTTTCTAACTAGTTTCTCATTAGAGCATCACTTTATGGCCTGACCTGGTGATACAGGAAATTATGAAATTAACAAATCAATATTTCTCCACTGTCTAATGAGAGATTCATCTGGCAATATGGAAAGAATACTGATCATTTTGGGGATCCTTAATCTCTAATTCCACCCTAGTGATGCTCATATAGATCTGCAGTGATCTTTTGAGTGTTTGTTTTTAAACTCTCCTAGATGATTATGATACTCAATTAGAACAACCAAACTTCATGATTTCTAGGTCCCCTCAGGCTTCAATAATCTATGATAATACTGGTTACAAGCTTATGGCATTCAGATCCCAGTGGGGCAGCAGGATTATTTTAGGAGCCTGGGGCCAAGCAGAAAAAAACTACTACCAATACATGTGTACTAAGCACGGTCAGGGGCTGGATAAGTATTATTATGGCATGTGTATATACTGCCATTTATCTACGTTTGACGCTTCTCTCAATAATGATAAATCACATTTTAACATAAAAGCTTTAATTACGGCTGAGGAAATGTCTGTTATTCAGTATTTTTCAGTCTTTAGGTAACAAAAGTACAGTGAAGCTGGGGGGAAAATGCCATACCATACTGATTTTGTGACACTCTAAAATTTTTGACCACAAATCCAAAACAGGACCTCAACATTTCCAAATAATCCTCCTCTTTCTTCAGTAACTTGGTTCTTCCACTCTCAAAAGTGACTATTCTATACCTTCTTTTTGTCTTCTCTGTACACTTCTATACACTTCTCTTTCTCTCCTGCTGACTCCCCTGCCTTCCCGGTCACCAAGAAAATAGAAGCCAACAGACAGAACCAACTGATCTTTCCACCAAAAACTACCAAGCTCCACCTTCCCTCCATCTCCCTCCTGAGCTGGCATCGCTCGAGGTGGCCACTCCCCTTCCTCAGAACAGCCACTCCAGCCTCACACTGACCCCACCCCTCATGCTCCTGAGGACATTTTTTCTGCCCTTATACCCTCAATATCCCGCATCAGCCTTTTTTCTCTATTGGATCATCTCTATTAGCAATTCTACTGCTCCAGTATCTCCTACCACAAGTAAAAGAAGAAAGAAATAGCTAGGTAGGTAGATTTGATAGATAGGTGGATGACGATGATAGACAGATAATAGACAGATTAGATAGATAGATATCGACCGATATAATAACTGCTTTTTAGGTCCATATCTCCTTCCAATTTCCACCATCTTTTTCTGTTTCCTTCACAAGAACATTTGTTAAGACAGATTTTCTAAATTTTCCATTTCACATCACCCCCTTGCTTGCTCTAAGTGATCTCATTTAGTCCATGGCTTTAAATTGCATCCATACACTCGAACATGACTTCCTCAGCAGTGCCCTTCCTGCCCAGCCCACCCAATCACTCTCCTTCATGGGACCTTGTTTATTCCCTTCATAGTCTCTACCAGCATCTGAGTATCTTCTTCGTGCATTCTTTGTCTACTTCATCTCTCCTCCCCACTAGAATAGTTACTCTAGGGAAGCAGAAAACTTATGTCACCACTGAATTCTCAGAGCCCAGGGCACAGTTGGGCACACTGAAGAGAATTAATAGGAAGGAATGAAAGAGGAAGGAAGGAAGGAAGGCAGGCCAGAGATCTTGATACTGATTCTATCTTTATGGGACTCACATTGCCTCCCAGTTCAGTGAAAAGATACAGAAACAGATAATTGCAATATATCATTAGAGTGTTATAAATCGGTCCAATGGTGGATAGATGCCTGTGTTGTTTATTTTTAATATGAGAGATGGTACAATAAAGCAAATGAGAAAGTAATTTATGTGGTATGAATTATCCTCTCCTCACATCCAGAAATTGTTCCGAGTTTTTAATGCTAAAAATGGTAATGTGAAGTTATCACTTAATCTTTGCATGAAATAGTTTAGTTGAATCAGTTTCATTTTATCCCATGAATGAATCAAATTTGATGGGAAATGTGGTAAGAAGAAAGAAGAAAAAGAAAATGATTTTGAGCCCGCAGAACTGTGATTGATGCTGTTAACTGTGATAAGATATTCACATTTACTGCTAAATTTTCTTAAGCGATGTCACTGCAGGCCTATTCGTGAGTCCTTCTTGACAAATCTAGATTATCTCCTGGATGGCTGCAGTTAAGTTTCCTGGAAATACCTCTACTAGATGGATCTAAATAAAACCCATCACTATTTTTTCCAAAATCTGCAACCTCTTCCTTCAGACTGTACATGCAAGATATTAGCAAAATATACTGTGTTACATATCCATTTAGGCAACTTATATTCCTGGATTGAAAATGTAATTTTCAATTACTGGGAACTTATCCTGAGAAAATATTCTCAAATACAGAGAATTTTCACACAAGATATTCATTTCAGTATCATTTGTAATATGCAAAAATTAGAAGGAACCTAGATTTCCGAGAGTAAAGGAATGTTTAAAAACTATGCTTTCTGGGACGTCCCTGGCAGTCCAGTGGTTAAGACTTCTTCCAGTGCAAGGGGTGTGGGTTCGATCCCTAGTCGAGGAGCTAATATCCCACATGATTCACAGCCAAAAAACCAAACCATTAAACAAAAGCGATATCGCAACAAATTCAATAAAGACTTTAAAAATGGTCCACATCAAAAAAAAATTTTTTTATTTTTAAATACACTATGCTTTCTGCCTTGTGGAAGTATTATGTAGCCCTTAAAAAGTTCTACTAATAATGGTTATGTAACAATACAAATAATGTTAGCTATAAAATAAGTGAAAAACAGTATTACAACTAAAGTTTTTTCAACAAAAAGTGAGAGTAATAAACAATGGTTATATCCCTTCAACAAAAAAAGGAAAGAAAAATAAACAAAATGGTTAGAATAACAGGGAGGAAACATACATGATATTTCTTTTCCAAGTATTCTACAATAACCATGTACCTTTTTTAAAAAACTGTGTTATATCAAAAGCATTGTTTTAAGTCATATCTACTTAGGAAAAGACTTCTTGGAGAAATAGAGATATCACATCAGCTTTTTTCTGCCTCACTTATATGACTGTCTCTATTCTCCTAGAGGAAAAAAAATAGTTTGTTTTCTTATAAAGCAATCCATCCACTGCTAATTTAATTCTTATGATGAAGTTTAGGTCACTGAATCAGAAACAGAAACCTGTATTGCAGTTTGTATTTGAGAGTAATGATCATAGTTAAAAGGCAGACTCTTCCTTCAGTTACCCTGCTCACATTACTATGAGAAATCTATAAAGCCATCTGCAAAATGTTTCAGAGGTCTATAAATGTTGGTGAACTACACTAAAAAATAAGATGAGGTTGAATGAACTAAAAGTATTTAAGTCCACGCAGTGTGTGATCATTATGACTCAGGGCATGAGCTCACTAAGAAGAAAAATCCTTCCAACCTTTTTCAAATGTTCAGATCTAATCAAGTCTCAAGCCTATTATCACTGTAAATTAAAAGTCACAATCATACACACAATTCAGGGCTGAGAGAAAATCAACAGCTTCTGTATCCGTACCTCCTTCTTGTTTATGTTCTGCACATGTGGCTCATTTATTTTTCTCAACAAATATATCACATTTTTGATTGGACAGTTAAATATTTCAGTTTTATTCTACCATTCACTAAACTAGATGTAAATTCATTTGAAGGGAACGTGATGGCGATGTAAAAGATCTCCTTCTTCGAAAACAAATGCATCATCTCTGCCCTGACGTTTATGTTCTGTGAAATCCCTCAGCTGAGTTGGAAATTTATATCTCAATGGGGACCATTATGTTCTGTGATGCTATATCACAATCACTCTTATCCACACTTGAAGAAGAAATCTGGGAAAATATTTTTATGGTCCATTTTCCAAATGTGCTTTTTATTCCATTTCAAATGTATCTTTATTGAGACTTATTTTTCAAAAATAAAATAAAATATGTATTTTATTCAAAAATAAAATAAAATATGTATTTTAAACATGTTTGTTATGCCCAATAGTCATCAGATATTATTCAATAATGCATTACTATAATCACTGATACCTGAAAGGGTAGTCTTACAGCCAAAAAAAAAGAGGAGATGAAAAGGAGTTCTATATACATTTCAAATTTAATGAATATTCAAAGAGGATAAATAGGCTATAATATAAAATTTTATGGATCTTCATAATGATAGCACTTATTCCAAAACATGTATTACCTACACAGTGTGAAGACAGAAAAAAAAATACCATTCAAAAAGGAAGTACTAGGCTTTAGCATTATGAAAGTGTTACAAAATTTCCTATGAATGGTCACTTTCCAAATATTCGTTGACACTTGAAATTGAACTGAGTATAGTTTAGAAAGCATGGAATACAGCATCTTCTGATCTCTATCAGGGCTGCCTCAAGTCCTGATTTTACCATTTACAGCTCTATTGCCTTGAGCAAGTTAACTAAAGTATCAGTGTCCAAAGTTTCTTATCAATAAAATAAGGAGGACAATGTCTGCTCTACATCATAGTAGTGTTGGAAAGGAAGGTGAGGGAGAAAGGAAGAATTCATGTTGACCTAGTTCTCTACAAGCCAAACCTGAGTTGGATAGTTTCCTAGTAAGTCCTTTAAAAAAAAAAAAAGAAAGAAAGAAACAAAAACCTCTATGCAACAAATATTTGCATTCCAATTTTATAGGTGAAGATTGCAAGTTACAAGTTATATTTTTCTCAGGGTCACAAAAATATGTGACAAAGGTGGAGGAATTTGAACCCAGATCTCTGCATTTCTGAAGTAATGAGGGTGACTGACCTTCCTGCTTTGCCTGGGCCTGTCCCAGTTTTGGATCAGAAAGTCTGGAGTCCCAGGCACACTGGACCTGTTGGTCCCCTTATTGGGCAAATTCCACATCAAATGAATAAAGTTACAGGAAAGGAGAAGCCGGATGTGTTGAAAAATATGCTAAAAATGCAAGTTATTAACCAGCATGTTTGCCTTCTTTTTTCCTTTTATTACGATCTAACTTGTTCAAAACTAGCTCGTTTTTACAACATTTTGAAAACTGCCATCCTGATCTACAAGAGCCTCGGATCCAATAAGTTCAGAAGATGATTCTCATGTTGGCATACTAAAGGCCCTGAGAAATACTGCAGTAACAATTCCAGTTTAACTTTGTTTGGTCAGCATTGCCCAAACTAATTACCATTTGAACATTTTCCTTAACAGCAATTACTTTCCATAAAAATAGCGTTTGTGTAACATACTTTGGGCTGTAAGTTTTCTAGACTGATAAATTTTACATAATCATTTAAAAAATAGCATCAATTATTTAGTTAAAATTATTATCAACAGAATGATATCTCCCTAGAGAATCTTACACAATATAACAATTCTCAGTTTCTCCATTACAAAATTATCAACATAGTCAAAAATGATGAGCTCTAGGAAAAATAACTAAGCTCATAAGAAAATTTTAGAAAGTCTTTTTTTTTAAACTTCTTGGCAATGGTCTAGAATCAACTAAAGCCGTAGAAAAGAAAAACATTATTATGAAATACATTATAAACTTAAAATTATTCACTTCTCTTCATTTCAAATTCAACTGAAGTCTAACCTCTGGAAAAGACCTGTCTGTGATAAGGTCATTGTTAATTTCCTCTAAGCCTTTTGAACGTGTGACCTTTGTAGCTTCACTGCATAAAACTGCAAAATCTTCAGTAAGACTAAACCTCACTGGAGCAACAGGAGGTCTCACTCATTGCCGGTGGAAACACAAAATGGTATATGGCTACTTTGGGAGACAGGTTGTTTCTTACAAAACTAAACAGACTCTTACCATATGATCTGCAATCACACTCCTTGGTGTTTATTACCCAAAGGAGCTGAAAGCAAACGTCCACTCAAAAACCACCGCATGGGTGTTCATAGCTGCTTCATTCGCAATTGCCAAAACTTGGAAGCAACCAAGATATTCTTCAATAAATGAGTGGATAAATAATTTGGGGTACATGCAGACAATGGAATAAGATCATCGCTACAAAGGAGCGAGCTACCAAGCTACGCAAAGACATGGAGGGACTTTAAATGCATATGACTCAGTGAAAGAAGCCCATCAGAAAAGGCTACAGACTGTATGATTCCAACTATATGACCTCCTGGAAAAGGCAAAACTATGGAGACAGTAAGAACTACGGAGACAGTCGTTGCCAAGGGCTGGGGGGAGGGAAGGACGAATAGGTAGAGCCACCTTTAGAGCAGCGGAGATGCTCTGTCTGAAACTATAATAACGAAAGCATGTTACTGTCCGTTTGTTCAAACCCGGAGAATGTACAACAAGAAGAGTGAACAGTAATGTCAACTGTAGACCTTGGGTAGTTACGACGTGCCGATGAAGGTGCGTCAATTCTAACACACGTATCACTCTGTGAGTGGAGTTGATATTGGAGAAGGCTGTGCATGTGTAGGAGAAGAGGATATATGGGAAATGTCTGTACTTTCTGCCCAGTTTTGCTGTGAACCTAAACCTGCTCTACAAAAATAAAGTCTTAATTAGAAAGCTAATAAAAACTCAACACCTTCAGTAAGCACACAAGCTGTATCACATTTCCAAGGGGGAAAAGACAGCTCCACTGGCAGGAAACCACCATTAACATCCTTTTTTATCATTCTCTATGCATAATAAAAATAATTTTTAATACACTAGGGAGAAAGACTCTTGAATGTAAAAAGAATATATTAAAAACAACATATCTTTGCCTAAATTAGCCAGATTGGCTACCGACCCTGACGGAAAATCTTGCTTAAGGACCAAGACTTTTACATTCTGAAACACTAGATTCACTTAGGGATTCAAATTTTCAGCTAAAACGAATCAGATTCATCAAGATAGAAAAAAGATGCTCGAATCAACACAGTGTCTGGCTTTGATCCACCCGTCGGTAGGTAAAGGCTTTTCTTAGAGGCAGATATTTTACTTTGTTCGTTGCATAAGTTCCTCCTCCCTGATGCTCCCCACTTCTTAGGCACCTTCTACCAGGTGAAAGTTCCTTATTTTTTTGTAGTCTATGAACAACAAAACCAATATTTTCCAGGGTAATTTAAGATTTGATTTCAGCAGAGGTGACCTGCTGAAAGTCACTACAATCTTTAAGAGACAGAGGAGCCTCTTGAGGGTCATAAATTTGGCAAAAATTAGAAATGTTAGCATATGCTTTTGCATGCCTAAATTTGCACGTCCCATGATCATGGTATTAGAGATTTGGGAGAAATCTCAGAGATCGTGGACATTTATTCCCTTTGCAGACAAAAAAATGTGGACCTGAGATGAACCCAGATATCCTGCATTATAATTCAAGCAGTGGTAATGTATTTTTATTTTTCATGGTGTAAGGTGTATTTCAATAGCTTAATAAATTATTTTTCAAGTAATTTTTATGAAATATGTAATGTTATCAATATCAAATTTTCAATTTATGGGTTTATTTCAGTCATAAACACACTTTTTAAACCACAAAACATAACGGACTAAACTTGTCAAGGCTCTTTTTTGTTGCGTGTCAAGATACTTTAATGTTCGTTGTAGGACACTACAGTGCACCAGCAGTGGGTTTGGTCAGTTAAAACATTCGAGAAGCAGAATTAATTCTGTGAAGCCACCAGGGCACTATTTAATGCACAGCACTACTTACCGAACTCAAGAAGATTATGCTATTTCCAGACAGGTCTAATAAGTCTCTTAGGATAGCAATTAAGAAAGTTCGAATTGCTGCTTTAAGTCTTTTCCTGAGTAAAACGGGATTCTTGCAGGAAAGCCATGATTTAAGTGGCATACAATGTCAGTCCTGTATTAGGGGTGAATTCCTTGACGCTGGCAGGCCCGGCAGAAACAACTCAAACTAGGTTCAAACTGTCCACTTAAGGTAGAATGGATGGTTACATCTTGCAGGTTGTTGAGACCCCAAAAACCCTGAAAATCCATCTCAAAATAGAAATGTGTGTAAATTAGTTTGGAGATAGTGGCAAATCATCTCTATCATCGGCCTCTTTGTCCACATCTTTTTGAGGAAGGGAAAATGCTCCCTTTAATTGCCCCATTTAAACCCAGGCACCGCGATGGTTCAGGTCTGATTACTACAGAATTTTCTATTTCATCCCGTAAAATAACACGACTTTTCTGCCACGGCTGAGTAAAAGAACACAACAGATGCTAAGGGCAGGAATTTAAACCCCATCCTATAGCAATGATAATTACTTATTTTCTTCTTTCTCTGTGATGATATTTTCAAAGTGTTGCCCTAGTTTTCGCTTTATTCCTCTTCATTTCAGCAAATCTCTGTTCTGTGCCTTCTGTGCAAATCCTGGCATGAGACGAGGGACCAAGAAGACAGAAGGAAGGAAGGAGACTGCTTTTCTGAGTCTTGCTTTCCATCCACAAATTCCTCTCAGCTGAATTTATATTAATACATTATAAATGCACGGTTGTGATTTTTGCGATTATTATTTCTAAAGAAATGGAGAGAACTGGCAACAAATCCATTTATTCTCCCCCCTCCTCAGACCACAACCACCATTCAGACAACTGACAGCCGTTGTCTGCATTGTTCCTGCGTCGCCCTAAAAGCTCTCCTGCCACCAAGTTCTCTTGTCGCCAGGGCAGCCCATAATCTTCCTGTTTCAAAACCGTGGTGATGGCTCTCCTCTAGGGGGTCCCTGCTGCTCTCAGAATGAGACTAAACATTCCTTAGTAGGTCAGCAAGGCACTCAAGATCTGGAGCCTGCATCTTTACAAGTATTTATTTCTCAGAATTCCCCCCAAACACCTCTGTTCAGACTCCAGCCTTACAGAAATATTTGTATTTTCCTTGCACGCCAGACGTTAATTTCTCATTTTCTCTATGGGAAGTTATTGCCCCTTCTTTCTCCTAATACCTACCTCTCCTTCAGGTTTTAAATTCCATATGATTTCCTCAAAGAAGGAAGCCTTTTCTTATGTCTAGAACTGGGGTTAGGAGCCTCTTAAGGGTGTTACCACAGAACTTTTGCTTTCCTCTATCTGTTCATTCAGAAAGCCTTTACTGAATATGTGCTCTGTGTCAGGCCTTATTCTAGGAGCCTGGGAGCAAACAAAATCAGTGAAGAAACAAACACCAACAAAAAATCCCTGCCCCCATGTCACTTACTTTCAAGATGGAGGAGACAATTAACAAGGTAATGAATAAATTCATTATAAATACAGTACACTAGGAGCTGTTAAAGGGAAAAATACGAAAAAGCTGGAGCAGGGAAGGGGGATGGAACACACCCTAATGGGTGGGAGATTGCAAGCTTAAATAGAGAATGTGCTTCTGGGGTCGTTAAGGAGATGGAACCTGAACAAAGAACTACAGAGGGCAGGAGGCTTAGCCTTGCAGATGCTAAGGGCAGAAGAGTCCAGAAGAGGACAGAGCCAGTGCAAAGGCCCTGAAGTGGGAACATGTCTCCCGTGCTTAAAAAACGGCAGAATGATACGTGCACCCCAATGTCCACAGCAGCTCTATTTACAACAGCAAAGACGTGGAAACCACCTAAGTGCCCACCGACAGACGACTGGATAAAGAAGATGTGGTACATATATACAATGGAATATTACTCAGCCATAGAAAGAATGAAATAATGCCATCTACAGCAACATGGATGGACCTAGAGATCATCATACTAAGTGAAGTAAGTCAGACAGAGGAGGACAAATACCGTATCATATCACCTCTATGTGGAATCTATAAAAAGGGTACAAATGAACTTATTTGTAAAACAGAAATATATTCACAGATGTAGAAAACACACATATGGTTACCAGGCAGTGACGGGGGGGATAAACTGGGAGATTGGGATTGATATATACACACTACTACATATAAAACAGATCACTAGTAAGAACCTGCTGTAGAGTACAGGGAACTCTACTCAATACTCTGTAATGACCTATATGGGGAAAGAACCTAAAACAGAGTGGATCTATGTATCTGTATAACTGAGTCACTTTGCTGTGCACCTGACACTAACACAACATTGCACATCAGCTATAGTCCAATAAAAATTTAAAAAAAAGAACTGGCAGAAAGGCCACCGAAGCTGAAGCAGAGGGAGTGAGGGGGGAGCCCGAGAGAGGAAGGCGGAGCATGTAGGGCTTCGTGGCCAGTGGGGTGAGTCTGGCTTGCACTGCTGTGGTGTGAATGGCCACGGGGCTGGGGGGCTGGAGAGCAGCAGGGACATAATGTAATTTACATTTTAAAAGGACCGCAAGCATGGGAGAGAGAGGGGTCAGTAAGGAGGCAGGGAACCCCGTCTAGGAGATCACTGCAGTCACCCGGCAGCAGGGCCATGGGGGCTGGATTTAGGGTGGGTGCAGAGGAGGCGTAGTGTTTCCTGACAGACTGGATGTGGGCCACCGGGCAAGAGAGGACTCCGGGACACTTGCAAGTCCTTGGCTGAAGGAACAGCTGAAAAGATGGCGTTGCCATCAACTGAGAGGGAAGGGTTGTTGTAGGAATAGTTTTTCAGGGGATGAAGGGGGAGCAGAGGTGGAAATCAGAAGTTGACAATGCGTTGATATTCACGCGTCAGTAAGACAACTTCCACCAAAGTTAATACAAGGTGATTGCTGGTTTCTAGCCGGAAGACGATCAACCCCTTGAAGACTGGAACTTTGTCTTTTCTCTGACACCTAGAACAGTGACCGTTTGCAGAGTAAAAACTCAGTAAAATGTATAATGAATTGATGAATGAATAAGTGAATACTGCCCCAAGTTAGCACATTAGTGAAAGAGAGTCAGATTTTAAATCACTAGAGTTATTTTTGGTACAGGATATAAGAATGAAGAAATTTAACATTTGCAATTTATATTCGGTGGTTATTAAAATATGTTAAATATTGAAACACATAAGGTTTTACTTGTATTTATTGAATAAGATTGATTTTAATTAGGAAGCTGTGGAAGCTGCATTAACTTTCAAGGAAGACTAGCAGTCTTAAATAATTATTAATTTAATAGTCCCACAACTTGATATAAGTTATATAATTTCCAATGCCTAACCACGGAGAGGATTTGATGTAATGAATTATATTTTTACAGGCTTTCATGCCTATAGCATAAGTTTATGATTTAAATTATCTAGCAACATACCTGATACAGTCAATGACCCAAAAGACAATGTAAAAAGAGATGACCGCATTTGAGATGATTTCGCTTGGACAGATGATATGTGCTTGTTTGTATTAGGAAATGGTATATCGTTCCCTATCTAGTTTTTCTTCCTTTCTTCTGCCCATGAAACAATCATGAGAGAAACAATCATGAAAGTCCTGTCTTGGAATTACTCTTTACACCTGTTGACAACTCACTCCTCCCGATTTCCTGGACCTGTTATGCTGCTGCATGGCCTTGAGCCTCTTTCCCAAGCCCCCTCCCACACTTTTCCTCCTGCTCAACCAAGGGCAAAGCCCTGCTCAGGAGTCCTACCTCTGGAAAGCCTTCTGACCGTACTGTCCTAATCACGTGTAGGAGCTGCCACAATTTACATGTATCACTCTCTATTATATTGGCTTACTGGCACGTTTGTATCTTCCATAAGACTTTGGATTATCAAAGGCAAGAGTCGTTTTTTAAAAATATATTGAGTTCCCAGCTGTCTAGTACATGAGCAATATGCCTCTGTGTTAGGATGAACTCCCACCCAAAGGCAAGTCCTCCACACAGATTTTCAGTACTTTTTATCAAGCTTCAAAGACCATGTATCTCCTATTGGCACCTATGTTTCCAAAGCTGTGCTCAGTAAGTCTTTGTAAATGTTGTTCAATGTTTGAGCTGAGGGTCAAAAAGTGACTGAGAGCCTACTTTCTGAGGGGTGGAGCGTGAAGTAGAAAAGAACAGCTTTACTGCTTTGCCAGGCAAAGGGGGACACGGCAGGCTCGTGCCCTGAAAAACTGTGTGTCCCAACCCGGCAGGATCTGGTGAGGAGTTCTGTAGCAATGGTTCCAGGGCGGGGTTGCCGATAAGGACCAGGGTGTGTGCAGGGCCTCTAGGACCTTCCCTGAGTTCCAACCGGCAGGTTCAAACAGCTGCTAATCAGGGAAGGGAGGGGATGCAGAGACAAGGGAGGGGCAATCAGGGAACAACAGTGTAGCCTTGGGGCAGGGTCCTTGTACTACCTCAAGGGATACACAGCTCATGGAAGAGGCTGTGTTTTGTTTTGTTTTGTTTTTAACATTTTATTGGAGTATAATTGCTTTACAGTGGTGTGTTAGTTTCTGCTTTATAACAAAGTGAATCATCTATACGTATACATATATCCCCATATCTCCTCCCTCTTGTGTCTCCCTCCCACCTTCCCTATCCCACCCCTCTAGGTGGTCACAAAGCACCGAGCTGATCTCCCTGTGCTACGCGGCATACCGTATGCTAACACACATATATGGAATTAAAAAAAAAAAAGTTCTGAAGAACCTAGGGGCAAGACGGGAATAAAGACACAGACCTACTAGAGAGGCTGTGTTTTTAAACTTTTAAGCCTATGCTCTTTGCGGCGCCCCATAAGGAAGGGCCATCACGATTTTTCTGAAACTTGTCAGAAGAAGCCAAAACGGAGCCGCTCTGGAGGGAAATGTTACAGCCAGAAGGGAGCAAAGAAAGGTCACCAACAGAGTGAACTCTGGTGCTAGGTCTTAGCAAAAACGTTAGCAGAATGCATCGCCAAAGATCTCTAATCCCCTAAATCCGCTTGCGCTTTGATGCATAGCACGTGAACTTTAATAACGATATGACTTCCATGAGAAAAAACTCATCTCCTTTTGCTTTCCTCCTTCTCACAGCCAGCAGCAGTGGAAGGCCACACGATGACGAGCAGAGGAACATCAGTCCCGTCTGAGGGTGAATGCCACACGCGCGCTTCATCAGAGAACTTAACGGGCACCACATCTGGATGCCGGGAAGCCTGCAATCCCAGGGGATGTGGTCCTCAGTCAGACCCCTGCTGAACACAGGCGGAGACAGACACTGATGGGGGTCCCCTCCCTGCTAAGCAGCCCTGTTAAATGGTGGCATGCCCACACGCCCTCAAGCCCTTTATAAATGTACACGTGCTGAATCTCAGTCAAGGTCACCCAACAAGGAGTCACCTACTTTAGAGAAAAAATTAGCTCTGGGCTATGCTTTAACATCCTATGGGATGCTTTCCTAAATTTGACATTGAATTAATAGGATCCATTTACACACCCCAAAGTAGAAAACTTTAAAGCTTCTAATTCTTATCTAGCACCAGTCTCACAGCCAGACGCAAATTTAAAGCCAAACATATCTGTTTTTTCAATTTGTGCAGAAAAAAACAACATCAACAAAACTTCTCCAGGATGTATGTATGTACACAACTATGAGAGCAACTGAAATGACACTGTCCCTGACTGGTTCTTGCACAACCTGCATTATAATACACAGATAAACAGATCACTATACATTTGACACTATTCTGCAGCTTTTATTTTTCATAAACCTGGTCGCAAAAAGTGAACACGATCTCATCTCACTCACTCTTCCTCCCTCAGGTTTTACTCTTATCTCTGCTCTCAATCAGGTGACAAACAGAAGAAAAAGAAAACCCTTCCTATCAACAGCAGAAATATGTCATATTTGGAGGTAAATATATGCATGTATGTATATACACAATAAAGTACACTGAATAAACCAGTGAAGACCTCAAGGTGTCCAGACCCACAGAGAATAGAAGATGAGTCTGGGTAGTGCTTATTACAGAGTAGTGCATGGCATTTAGCATTCAAAGTTTCTTTGATTACATAAATCATTATATTTATTTTGTTAATTATGAAAACAAATTGAGACTTTTATCTTCTTCTAAGGCGTCCCAGAGAACAGGCTACTCACCAGCAGTTAGATAGAGATAGAGATGAGGGTGGAGGTGGAGGTGGAGATGGAGGTGAAGGGGGAGGGGGAGGGGAGGGGGAAGGGAGAGGGAGGGGAGGGGAGGGGGGAGGGGGAGGTAAAGATGGAGGGGGAGGTAAAGATGGAGGGGGAGGTGGAGGTGGAGATGGAGGTGGAGATGGAGGTGAAGATGGAGGGGGAGGGGGAGGTGGAGATGGAAGTGAAGGGGAGGGGGAGGGGAGGGGAAGGGAAGGGGAGGGGGAGATGGAGGTGAAGATGGAGATGGAGGTGGAGTTAGTGATGGAGGTGGAGTTGGTGATGGAGGTGGAGTTGGTGATGGAGGTGGAGTTGGTGATGGAGGTGAAGATGGAGGTGAAGATGGTGGAGGTGGAGGTGGAAATGGAGATGGAGGTGGGTGTGGAGGTGGAGGTGGGGATGGAGGTGAAGGTGGAGGTGAAGATGGTGGAGACGGAAATGGAAATGGAGATGGAGGTGGGGATGGAAGGGAGGGGGAGGTGGGGATAGACATAGTGATGGAGGTAGAAGTAGATCCCAATAGACATGTACCTTAATTGTCGTCGTGTGTGCTCCGGGGTATTCTTTTTCTTCCAGTGTTGACCATCTTTCTATAAACTTAGATACCATGGAGTCGTCATAGTCCACTATCTGAAATCCAGAGACGTTTGCACCTCCAAACTGAATTTTTAATAGGTCTCCATCGGTAAATCCCTGGACAGAGAACATATTTATGTCATGCTTTCTATTAAGAACCAAATAGAACTTAACGTTAACCAAATAGCTCTATACACTGTGGTTTTACAAATTTCAAAGAACTCATGAGGGAGATAAAAAGCCTATAGTAAATGTTTCATGTATTTTAACAGCCAATATTCTTCCCCAGCACCTAGCCTCATCCTGGTCATAGTGGGTCCTTAATCAATGATTGTTTATTGGTCATACTTACATAAAAGTTCTCTGTATAATTGAGAAATCTTCCAAGGATAAGGACTGGGTTTTATTTACTGTATCTACAACAAAGCACCACCAGATACTTAAACATTAACCTACTTCTCCAAGAGCTACAACATTGTGTGATGATTATTTCTATTTAAATTGTTCATTCTCTCAGGTGATATAAAAACCTTTTAAATGAGAAGAGAAGGTACCAAATGCTTTGTCATTATTTGAGAACAATTAAGCATTTTCACTTTAAGCATGAAACTTAGTTTCTATAAAATGTATTAAATTTTAAAAATCCACTTCTACTGCATTGTTAGAATGAATTCAGTCATTACTAAAATTATCATATAGTGTTTCCACTGATTTCAAATCTTGTGCTGCCATAAATTATATCTCAGTTTGGGAGTACACTGCCTGACAGATGAAATCACAATTTTAAAAAGTCACAATTATAAATATTTTCATCTTATACACCTATTCCTTATTATCACACAGAAGAATTAGAAATACTTTGACTAAAATATGAGAGCCCTTTCTTTGTTGTTGATATTAAAAATATAGTTTAATATTATTTGTGTGGAGAAGGATAATTACTCTGTTATTGGTTCATATTTTTGCTTTTTCTTTTTAGCAAATAAAGCAAATAGAGGAAAAGGTATATAACAAAAATCATAGATTTTCTGTTCTGACCCACGCATGCCTCAGTTAAGCTGCTTCAAAACGATCAATTTCGGTAATTTTTGTTTTTCGTGTATTTACCTCTGTAATTCTGCATGACACATTTTTGCTCTTCTTTCCTAACTTACCCATGTTAGATTTTCTTCTTCAGTTTATACTTGTGCCAGATGAGTATGTAAGTCTCATAAGCAAACCATCTATCTCCTCAGCCATTTCAATGTTCACTGTTTTCACAGTTAGAATTCTGTTTTTCAGAGCAAAGCCAAATAGTGTTCTTGGATTGCATTTTCCTTCTTGAATGGTACTTTATTCTAATGTTAATGATTGCTTCATTGTTTTCACTACTAGAGCTTTCTCTATACCTATTCTTATTTTTTTTCCAGTTGCTCCATGTAAAAATTTTCATGTTTATATGGGTAAAGCTTTTTTCGAATAAAATATTGAAACATATCAAGTCATCTATCTTTTCCCCTGCCTCTTGGAGCCTTCCACCTTAACGCTGCAATCTGAATGGTTCCTCTTTCATCCGCTCTGCAATTGTTCTCCTGAAATGCCCCTTCCCCTCTTTTCTGAGTAGCTTCTCTGTTTCCTCCATCACTTTTCTCTCCTGTTTTACTCCTTTCTTCAGCTAGAGCCCTCAGGAGTCTCCTGAGACACGTGGAGGTACCTTTTCTGAGACACTGAATGTCTGTAAATACCTTTGTTTTCTCTGACACTTGACTGGTATTTTGGCTGGGTATAGAATTTTAAGTTGAAACCTTGATCATCTGAAGGCATTGTTCTACGGATTTACTGTTTCTACTGAAAAATACAATAGCACTATTTCTAATTATTTTTTGTCTGTGACCTGCTTCATACTCCTTCCAGCTTCCCACCTGTCATAAACGTTAAGATCTTCTATTTATCTCTGAAAGTTCATGGTGATATTTTACGAAAGAAGCCTTTTGTCTTTCCTTATTGTGTGTAGTCAATAGGCAGATTTATGTCATTTAGTACCAGAAATTTTTCTGAATGTTTCTCTGATAATTTCCTTCCCCTGTTTTCACTATGTCTGTTTAGAAGGTTTATTAATAAGACATTGCAACCCCTAGATTAAACGTCTGAGCCCCTCAGTTTTCTCCACATACACCGTTTTTTATTGTATTGTCATTTTGCTACATAATCTGGAAGATTTTCTCAACTTTACCTTCAAACTCATGTAATTTTACTAGTTATTCTAGGAAAAATAAGTTAACTGCCCAGAGCTCTTTCTTGTTCCTTGATTTTTTTTTTATAGCAGCCTTTTCTCCTTTTTATGGATAACATATTTTATCTTATTTCTCTGAAGATATTCTTACAGTTTGAAGCATTTTTCTCCTGATTCCTGCCTGCCTTGTTTCTGTGTACTTGTTTATTTGTATTGCATCCCTCATGGCAAAGACATTTTTCTCAACTGTCTGGTAATGCTTGGCTGTGTAAGAGGAAGATGCTAAAACATTTCTTGGAATTTCTATGTGCACGGGAGGGCTGGTTGATGAGTGAGCGTCACTGTAAGGCAGAGTCAGGTGGGCGGATTGCAGGGCTTTTTGTCTGATTCTGAAGGGCTGAAGAAATGAGAATTGGATCCCTTATGACCGCTTCATTCTTTATCCCCTTTAATGACATATCAGGAACTGAACTATAGCCTGTGTTTGGGGAGCCTAATCAAGCATTCAGCAATTTCTGAAGAAGTAAGTCACTAACAATATCTGAGGATTTTTCTATCTTTTACAACCACTTCCTTTAACACCCATTAGCCACTGGACATGGGAAAAGGGACATTCCCAATCAAGACTTTGGAAGATGAAAGCCCTTCAACTTTGGATGGCATTCTCCAATTTTAAATGTCACTGAAATTTTCAAGTGCCCTAGAGATTCTCAGAAACTGCAGTACTCTACAGATTCTTTGAATTTACTGATTCACTAGAAATTCCATATGGCGAGGATACCAAGTATTCAGAGAAGGAAAAACACAACTTGAATTCAGATAAAATGTTAGGTAGATTTCTCCCTATAGCAGCATGACAGCAGCAAGAACTTGCTTTTATTTTTGAACCTTTTTATGTTGGTCAATCAAACACGTTTCCTTTTTCACAGCATCTAATATCAACTCTCAAATTGATGAACCTCCTTCTGCCATTATTTCTCAATGTCCCAATATAATCTTCTCCATCTGGACATTTTGAAAGATCACAGCTTTCGGTGTGGCTCTGTGCTGTTCATCAATGGCACTCTTTACACAGGGACTGACTGTCCAGGCTGTTCCCTGCACAGAATGTGGTTCTGGAAAGCCTGATTACAGAGCTTCACTTATTTTAACTCTCGCTTCTCTGGTCTGGACTCATTTAGGATCTATAAGCCATATTAAAAGGGTAAGTTCTAAAAAATTATTATAGTGATGAGCCATTTCATTGCCAAACAGGAATTTTATCTTGAACAACCAACTTCTCCTAATATCATGTAGGTTTGAGATTGAATATTCTTTATCACGGGTGCCACTTTCTAGTGAAAACAATATTTATCACTTGTAAGGTTGTGGGTTTTTTAAATCTCTCCATGACGACTGGAAATAATGTCTTGTGATATAACAATCTAATATTCCAGAAGCAACATCATAAATCCTCATCTGTATAAATAGGAAATTTTTCACAGTCCTATAATGCTATTGAGAATACACTCTCATTCTCTGCTTTTGTCGCTCTTTTAATCACCTTTTTTTCTGAGGCTGGGGAGACGGAGCCCTCAGTTGCACAGAATCACACTTGTTTAAAGAACGTAAACCTTTGCAGCACGGGAGCCTCAAGCTCACGTTAATGCCGATCTAAAAACTATTTTGAAAAAAGAAATTTCTAGTGGTAGTTCTAAATTGACTTTGATCATACTTAAGAAGGGAGATACAATTAATCACGGGAATGTTTCAGTATAATCTTAATTTGAGGGGAATCTCAATGAAAAAGTGATCAGCTACAGTTATTCAATTTTCATTGTGTTGCTTACATAGTAAGTAGGAAATCAGACATAAATAATACACAATATATAAATATTCTGGGTATTTCCAGGCTTTATTTTGTACCAAGACATATTCTCACAAATGTGCATTTCAAATATTATAGATACTAAGAACTTTAAAGAAATGGGTAAAGGGTGAAGTTTATAAATTACAGGGACAGTGAGAAACAAGGGTAAATTTGGACACTTAAATTTTATATCTTTTTGAAAATTTTCCCTTAGTTAAAATACACCTTTAACACAAAGTATAAGCTTGTCAAATATTGTTCTATAATTTCTCACATCCTTTATAACAATAGGAAATTGATTAGAAAATATGAAATGGAAAGTAAATCTAAAATGTAACAAATTCAGAAAAATATTGTCACTTCTAATTGATCGATATAATCAAAATATGTTTTTAAAAATACCACTGATAAATGCTGGTCATAATTTTTTTTTGAATTAACAGGCATCTCTATTAAAATAATAAATATCATTAATTCACCTACCAGATTTGCAATGATGTAATGGTACCCTTTAACATGTTTTCCAATGGTAATAACCTAACAAAGATAAAGAAACAAATGTAAGTAATGTAAATGTAAAATTACTTATGTTATGACCTGATTCAGAAAATAAATTTTATCTACTGTGTTTCTTGATAGTCTACAATGAGTCATATTTGATAAAATATAAATGGGTTTTAAAAGACTATTAATAAGCATATAACAGAATTGTTATATAGATCTATAAAATAAAATTCCAATCTTAAGAATCTTGAAATACTTATAGTCTAGTTCAAATGAACATTGTTATTTCTGGTTTAAGGCAGCAAAATATCAGAGAAGCTAATTTTTCTCCACAAATCTAAGTCAAAAATCATGGAACAAGTAGTCATTTGGTAATGCTCACAACAGTTTTGGACATTATTGCATCAACTGGACTCTTCACTGATCTCTATCACTTATGAAGAGAAGTAGGTAAAATGGCCTCGCTGTAGTCCTGGTACTGAGATACTCAAATGTAATTTCTATTTTTAAGAAAATAGTCACACTAACGGAAAACATTAAATGTTATTAAAAATTGAAAAGATTAGATCCCCTCCCTTACTGAACTGTTTTGGTGGCTTCCCATTGCTTTTATTAGCATAATGTAGGAAATCCTTCGCATACTGCGAAGTTCAGGCCCACCTTCTCACTCTCTGTACTAGAGCCACATGGCCCTCTTTTTGTTTCTTTGTGCAAAAAGAGCTTCTTTCCATCACCTCAGGGCTTTCATAGATCCTGTTTCCTCTGCTTGGAAAGTTCCCTCCACACCATACCCTTTGTCTCTTAAGGCACAGTGAATCTCAGCCCAGTGTTACCTCCTAGAAGACTTCCCTCCCTCATCCCAGGCAAAGTCAGATGCTCCAAAGCAACACACTTAGTCAAAGAGCAAGGGGAGGGCCAGATCCTAGAAGGATTCCACCATATGTTACTTTGATAGTACATGGTCACAAATTTGGAAGGGAGTTAGGCTTATCTTAGTTTTTAACTTATTTTTTTGTAACACAACTAAATTGCCTTTTCCAAGAAAATGAATACTCTGTGTTGAAGGGAGAATTTTGAAGAAAAGATGTCCTCCTGAATGAAAAATATATTAATTAGCATCAGCTGAACTGAGACGGTCATGCCCCTCATATTTCCTACTGGCATCTGTTGATTGTGCTTATTGGTCATTCTATTTTCACAATCGTGCATGTTTTACTTCTGGGAATTAAGAAAAAACATAGTATTAATGGTGCTACCAGAAGCAGAAGTAGTTGAGTTTAGTGTTCATTGAGAAAAAGGAGAAATATGAAAAATGGTCTAGCGTTACTTCTCTCTAAGAATTAGTATCAGCCATACCATCATATCTTTGCTTTATGGAGCCATTAGTATTGCATTAACAGTAGTAAATTTATGTTAATTTCTAAATGTTTTTGATGTCTGAGTCCTTTCCCCACCTAATCACAACTAGAAATAAGTGTCTCTAAAGTTTTATTGAACGATAAAATACTCATAGACTAACAGCATTTAATTATATTTCTAAATAAGCAATTATGAATATAAAGTTTCATCTCATCTCCGTTCTCTTGACAGAGTGAGTAAGTCAACAGTGTTTCCTTTTCTTGAAATGTACCTCAACCCCACTTTCTGCCTGGTAAATTCTATTCCTTGAAGGCCTCCCATGATCTCCCAATCGAAATTACTTTCTTCTGCAATTTTTTTCTCATAACATCCTGTTCTGTTCATTCATAGTATGTACCATTACTATAATTGCATATTAATGTAACTATGAAACATCATGGCTATTCACCTTGATAGGCATGCCTGTTCTGTTTAACACTACGTCTTGGATCTCCTGCAGTGCTTGTCTGGTAAACATTAGACACTCAGGCTAATTCACTGAACAAACAATTGGAGGAATCCAAGCCAGCCAGCCAAGTGGTACCCATGTGTGACCCGTTCATACATCTTCCCACCCCTGTTAAGACAGGTACTTCCTCCTGCATGCTCTTAGACCACATTGCATTACAACTTGTAATACTGCAGTGTTTATTATGTGTGTACATTTTCCTTCCCCTTTAAACAATGAATTCAGAAGGTAAAGTCAAGACCCTTACCTTTCTTTGCATCCCTCATTCCAGACACATACAATGTCCTCAATAAATCCACACAGTCACATAATACATTCAAATAAAATATATGTTCAAAATACTGTGTACATTTTGAATGGATGTCCATATGGACATTTATTTAATCACGATCATATATTTGCTACAAAAAATTTCATTCCATGAAATAATGCCATTTGCAGCAACATGGATGGACCTAGAGATTATCATACAAAGTGAAGCAAGTCAGACAGAGAAAGACAAATATTGTATAATATCACTTATATGTGGAATCTAAAATATGAACAAATGAACGTATCTATGAAACAGAAACAGACTCACAGACATAGAGAACAGACATGTGGTTACCAAGGGGAAGAAGGGGTAGGGGAGGGAAGGATTGGGAGTTTGGGATTAGCAGATGCAAACTATTATATAAAGAATGGATAAACAACAAGGTCCTACTGTATACCATAGGGAACTATATTCAATATCCTGTGATAAACCACAATGGAAAAGAATATGAAAAAGAATGTATATATGTGTGTGTGTGTGTATATATATATATATATATATATCTGAGTCACTTTGCAGTACAGTAGAAATTAACACAACATTGTAAATCAACTATGCTTTAATAGAATAAATTTTTAAAAAATTCTATTCCACTCATGCAGCTTAATATTATCAAAACAAACAACCCAATCAAAAAATGGGCAGAAGACCTAAATAGACATTTCTCCAAAGAAGACATACAGATGGCCATGAGGCACATGAAAAGATGTTCACCATTGCTAATTATCAGAGAAATGCAAATCAAAACTACAATGAGCTATCACCTCACACCGATCAGAATGGCCATCATCAAAAAATCCACAAACAATACATGCTGGAGAGGGTGTGGAGAAAAGGGAACCCTCTTGCACTGTTGGCAGGAATGTAAGTTGGTGCAGCCACTATGGAGAACAGTAGGGAGGTTCCTTAAAAAACTAAAAATAGAGCTACCATATGATCCTGCAATCCCACTCCTGGTTATATATCAGGAGAAAATCATGGTCCAAAAGGATACATGCACCCCAATGTTCATTGCAGCACTGTTTACAATAGCCAAGACATGGAAACAACCTAACTGTCCATTGACTAGAGGAATGGGTAAAGAAGATGTGGTACATATATACAATGGAATATTACTCAGCCATTAAAAAAGAATGAAATAATGCCATCTGTAGCAACATGGACAGACCTAGAGATTGTCATACTGAGTGAAGTAAGTCAGATAGAGAAACAGAAATATGGTATGATATCCATACCATAAGTGGATTAACACCATGCACAAAAATAAACTCCAAATGGATTAAAGAATTAAATGTAAGACCAGACACTATAAAACTCTTAGAGGAATACTTAGGAAGAACACTCTTTGACATAAACCACAGCAAGATCTTTTTTGACCCACCTTCTAGAGTAAAGGAAATAAAAACAAAAATAAACAAATGGGACTTAATTAAACTTAAAAGCTTTTGCAGAGCAAAGGAAACCATAAACAAGACAAAAAGACAACCCTCAGAATGGGAGAAAATATTTGCAAATGAAACAACAGACAAAGGGCTAATCTCCAAAATATACAAACAGCTCATGGAGCTCAATATCAAAAAAACAAATAATCCAGTTAAAAAATGGGTGGAAGACCTAAATAGACATTTCACCAAGGAAGACATATAGATGGCCACGAGGCACATGAAAAGATGCTCAACATCACTAATTATTAGAGAAATGCAAATCAAAACTACAATGAGGTATCACCTCATGCCAGTGAGAATGGCCATTATCAAAAAATCTACAAACAATAAATGCTGGAGAGGGTGTGGAGAAAAGGGAACCCTCCTGCACTGTTGGTGGGACTGTAAATTGATACAGCCACCATGGAGAACAGTATGGAAATTCCTTAAAAAACTAAAAATAGAACTACCATAGACCCAGCAATCCCACTACTGGGCATATACCTTGAGAAAACTATAATTCAAAAAGAGTCACATACCACAATGTTCATTGCAGCACTATTTACAGTAGCCAGGACATGGAAGCAACCTAAGTGTCCATCATCAGATGAATGGATAAAGAAGATGTGGTACATATACACAATGGAATATTCCTCAGCCATAAAAGGAAACAAAACTGAGTTATTTGTAGTGAGGTGGATGGACCTAGAGATTATCATACAGAGTGAAGTAAGTCAGAAAGAGAGAAACAAATACCATATGCTAACACATATATGGCATCTAAAAAACAAAAACAAAAATGGTTCTGAAGAACCTAGGGGCAAGACAGGAATAAAGACGCAGATGTAGGGAATGGACTTGAGGACACAGGGAGGGGGAAGGGTAAGCTGGGACGAAGTGAGAGAGTGTCATGGACATATATACACTACCACATGTAAAATAGATAGCTAGTGGGAAGCAGCCGCATAGCACAGGGAGATCAGCTCGGTGCTTTGTGACCACCTAGAGGGGTGGGATAGGGAGGGTGGGAGGGAGATGCAAGAGGGATGGGATATGGGGATATATGTATATGTATAGCTGATTCACTTCGTTATACAGCAGAAACTAACACAGTATTGTGAAGCAATTATATTCCATTAAAGATCTATTAAAAAAATAAAAAAATAAAATGGATAACCAACAAAGACCTACTGTATAGTACAGGGAACTCTGCTCAGTGTTATGTAACAACCTAAATGGGAAAATTATTTGAAAAAGAATAGATACATGTATATGTATAACTGAATCACTTTGTTGTACACCTGAAACTATCACAACATTTTTAATCAGCTATACTCCAATATAAAATAAAAAGTTTAAAAAAAAAGATTAAAAAAAATTCCATTCCATATATTCCCAGTTTCTCTCATAGTTTCTCTCTTCTAGTTTTGGAAAGAATTATTTTCATATAGGCTTTCAGTAACTTGTATTATGATGAGTCATGAATACCTAAATTTTTAAAACAAAGACTAGCAACTATTATCAAAATTCAGTTTTAATGAGAATCTCCTCAGAAATTCAAATGAGTTGTTAGGTTCACATTTGAACGAGAGGCTTTCAGGTTAAAAACAATCCCAGCTTCATCTCCCGAGACAAGAATCAAGACTGTTCTACTGAAATGTTGACCTCTCTGACATAAAACATTTAGTTTGTTGTCATAACAAGCTAGTTTTATTCAGTTATTCACTATTTCATGAGAGATCCATTTTGTATATCTTAGGCCCCGTATTAATGTATAACAATTAAGGGTTCATCAAGGTTTATGTTTGCAAAATGCTTTGTTTTACAGATTAATGAATCTAATTTTCTCCTCAAAGCCTAAGAAGGGCCAAGATATGCATACTTAATTGTGTATTTTTCGTCCAATCCTATATTATTCCAAGGAATAATTTTATATACATACATTTATGTAGGTAAGTGACATACATAAATGTATAACATACATATATAATTATTCCAAGGAAAATATTATAAACGTACATTTTCAGCTGGAAAAGAAGCAGATACCAGTGGAGAAGACCTTAGGCAGTAAACCCTGATGCTTTTTACCACCAGCTCTGGTCACCTACCCTATCTGCATAACATAGCGGATTTTATTTCTATCGTGTGGAAATCACCGTCCCATCCTGAAAGATCTTAAAAGGAAGCAAGGTGATGTGGTGAGCACAGATATCTCTGGTATCATATTATTCTTTAAAATATTGCACATTAATACATCTAGTTTACTTTTCAAGCAGCAAGGACTGCATATATCACTCCTACATATTTTATTTTCATAGATTAATAGTTTCACAGTGACACAAAACCTACCTACTTAGGAGGAAAAAAATTACTTCTTGGAAGAATAAATACATGCTTTTTCTGAAGACCGAAATCCACTCAGACAACAATCCAGGTTGAGCACACCACACTACATCCCGATGTTTCAAGTACTCCACGTCTTGCCAAAGAATCCATGAATTACTCACTTTTGCCTTAGGACCCAGACTTATTTTCACTGAATGCCTGCCTATTTCTTTCTCTCGTAACAGTTCAAAAGAACTGAATTTTAAATTTCCACTTCGAAATATCAACATTTAGGGCAGCACGATAGACCACACGATCAGGACCTGTATATCGCATACAGGTAATGGTTAGTGTGGCGTTCCAGCACCACTGGGGACGCCCTGCTGTTGCTAAGTGAAGCCCCGGAGGAGGTCACGGCTGATCCCTGCCGGGTCCCCCACGGGCCCCGGGGACACCTGCTGCTCAAGCGCCGCCCCGAAACGCTCGCTGCACACGCCGGGGCCGCACGCACGCGCTCGGCCGGGCGCCCTAGGAAACAGGCAGGAGCCAACCTGGTCCACGATGTCGTTGACTTTGTCCCTCTCGCAGTCCAGGATGACACGCCGCTCCTTTTTGAGCTCCAGGTCCTGGAAGAGCGAGCGGTAGGTCTCGTCCTTCTTGTCGTTGTTGATGTTCCCCACGTTGATGGCCGTCACCTGCCACTTCTTTTCGGCAGCGGAATCCAGCACCGCCTGCAGGGTGGACAAGCCTAGGAAAGCAGAGAGACACGGGGCCTGATGGCAAAGGGCTCAAAGCAGAGAGACACGGGGCCTGATGGTGGCAAAAGGCTCGGCTCGCGGGGAAGCGCGCCGCGAGACGGACGCTGCATCTGGAAAGCCGCCACTTTTCTGCAACGAGGGGCTGCTGGCGCCTCTACAAGGCTACAGCTGTGACCCTTAGCAACACCCACTCGTTGCCATTTCACATCAAGAACTCTTGCCTCTACCTGGGAAAACGGTACCCCCTTCATTCCGGCTTCTCAGCTGTTTTCTTTTGGACATTACCAAAGCGTGATGTTTTAATACCTCTGGGGTTTGGGGTTTTTTTGTTTGTTTGTTTGGCCACACCGTGCAGCTTGAGGGATGTTAGTTCCCCAACCAGGAACTGACCCCGTGCCCTCTGCAGTGAAAATGCCTAGTCCTAACCACTGCACCGCCAGGAAATTCCCTACCCCTGGTTTTAATGAAATCAAAGGACATCCATTCTTTCCTGTATAGAATAGAAAAAAATATTTCTTTATATATGACACGCTATCATTTCCCATTATTATCCTGAAGACGTTGAGTCCATTTTCAGTGAGGTGAATCTATGTGGGTCTACGTGAGTCTAAAAACCAATCATCTCTGAAGCTGCTCGATTTCCTCCTATCGTTTTCTGGTCGGCAGTTGTTGTTATTTTTTCTTTTTTCCTCAGCCTCTGTTATATCATTTTTGTTACTGGGACTAATCCTGTAGAAATTAAATGTTCACCTATTAACCACATGGTAGCAGTTAGTTTACTAGCACAGATTGGTTACATTTACTTAACTTTCCAAATGTGAGACCACTTTACTCATCATTAGTAACTTTGTTTATAGCATCATGCGACTTAGGTCATATCGAAAAATTGTATTTTTATTTTTAATTGTTCACACATTGCGTCATATGTAGGATTGGGAGGGAAAACAACTTGGGAACATCTTTCCTAAAGTTCATGCTGCAGTTTAGCACTTGCAAAACTAGTATATAGACTTGTCTTCCATGTCACTTCAACTCTTCACAGCCAACCCAAATTCATCATTTCTATGAATAGCTTAATGAACAACAAAAATCAAGGCTCCAAAAAGAATTCAGGACTCATCACATCATCTTCTTTATTCCAGAAAGGCAAGAATATTGGACCCTTTTTACCCATAAAATCTGGGGTTTCCCTAATGTGAACACATGACTCTAGAAGCTTTATTCATGTACTAAACTTTATTGAAATCTATTTACCACAGCAAAAAATATGCGTATCCTAAATGTTGTTGAAAATTACCTGAACCTGGAAAATATCATTAAAATCTTCATTGATTCCATATTGCCAAGGGTATATAAGATGAGCCTAGAACACCTTGTGACCCCCCAAAGCAAGAAGCTCTCCACAACTATCAGCCTCGTGTCCAAAGACCCAGGAGAAATTTGATGAGAATCACTTTAATCAGAGATGACGCAGCTGGAATAGCAATAAGAATAATAACTGCAAAAGACTTAAATACATACATTTCCTAATCCATAGATTAGTAATGACATTTAAGAAAAATATTTGATCGCCTTTGATGAATGCTAAGGAGCCAAGTTATTATTTTGAAAACTGGTAAATAAAGGTAAAGAAACAAGCATTTTCCCGCCTTTCCTATATGAACTCTACTCAGGGTAATCGTTAATTAAGGGAGGGCTTTTTGTTTTTTTGGCTTTTTTTGGAAAAACTCCAGCTAATCAATGATGAACGAATATAGATTCAGAATTACAACCAATCTTGTAACACCTTATGAATTAATGAATCAAGGCAAGAATCGTTAACTGCTGCTCACAAAACCAAAAGAGAGATGCGTAGACGTTACGTGCCTTCAAATGGGGATACTCAACACCACCTATGAGGTATTGATGCCAAGAAGTGAACATGACTCTCGGCAAGGATCTAGATCTAATCACCCTTTTGTAACGAATATATGGCATGGAGGAATAAGCCAATCAAAGCCCAGACTGTGGGAAACTCTACATCACCTTATAAAAGCCTAAAGAGATATGCTAACCAACTGGATATACGGACCTCGCTTTTATCCTGATTCAAACAAACTGTGAAAAAAAAATAGATGATGCTAGTAATGAATTACTGTTAACTTGTCTATATACGATAATGATATTGTGGTTATATTTAAACCAAGAGAATTGTTCTTTCAAAATATAAACTGAAATATTTACAGCTGAAATAACAGGATGTCAGGTATTTGCTTCAAAATAATTGTGAGGGGCAGAAGGATAGAGATAAAACAAGACTCCTCTTACCCATCATTAATAAAGCTGGCTTAAGTGTCCTTGGAGGTCTTCACGTTATTCTGTCCATGTTGTTATTTAAAATATTTCATAATGAAAATTGAAAATAAATACTTTTGTTTCAAATTGAAAAGTCGAACAATACATTAAACTTAAAATGAATTTTGTGGGGGTTTTTTGGGCAAAACAACAAAATTAGTTTCCTCCATCCAGTCTTGTAACAAAAAATATAGGGTACTCAAGAATTACTCAAGGGAAAACTTAAACAGAGACCACATGCCATTGTAAAAAATCTATTAATGATAAAACTTCTTTTAAAAACTTTGCAGATCACCTATGATTTCCGTTCACTGTAAGTAAATTAAATCCTTCCAGGATGCATTTCAAATCCTCTTCCTGTTTTTCATCATCAGTGAAGATAGAACCAAAGTTGATCATCATGGTCAACTCAATAGCTATCAATGTGCTTGAAAACACTTATTAAGTTTATTCAGTTTTCTTTCCAAGTAGGAAAAAAAGCTCATTTTCTAAAACTTTTCCACTGTCAAGGTCCTACTTTTCCACATTCCAGTCATGATGTGACTCTTCCTTGTCACCTCTTTAAAACAACACATCCATGGGTGGTGTTCTACATACTACATATTACCATACAGCACTTATACGTGAGCTTCCTTTCTTCTAGGCAATAAATTATTTCATGTTGCTTTCATTTAATTATGAACTTTACCACATACTAAGTTAAAGTTTCATGTGGTGATGTTGTTGATATTCTGTCCTATCCTTCAACATACATAACAAGAAATTTTAAATATAAATGCCAATGTGTAAATGAATCTCAAGTGATATTTCTAAACCTAACATTTATTGGCAGTTCACCTTGTCCAAAATTTGGAGAGGATATATATATATAAAATCAATAAAAATGCATTTAAAGAGATAGCTGATTCAAACTCATCCATTTTATGTATCAAAAAATAACTCACAGTTGGTGTGGATTCTGTTATTAAAACTCTTAGAATTAATATTTTGTAACCTATGAAACCTAAAAAAAATACATCCATTTATTAAGATGCTAAACTGCCCAAGTGGTACGTAATCAGATGATGAATTTAGTTCCATCAGAAGACAGAGTATTATTCAGTTATCTCCTAAGGACAGCCAGAAATAATTCACAAACCATGGCGTGATCTGTCTCACATTTTGAAGAGACTGCTGTCCCATGCTTATTAATCAATATTCTCAGATTTGTTTTTTTTTAGTAGTAGCAACTGACCTCTCAAATACTTTCTCAACTTGATCTGCCCTTTTCCTACAACTAAGAGTTTTGTATTATGTCTGGTTAGTTTAAAACTAATAGATCATTTTAAAATTTTAAAAAATCACTGAAAATACATATCACAAATATTATGGTGAAATTAAATTATTCATACACAACACAAATTGATGCTCTTAGTCTCTTGGTAACATATTCCAATTAGGAGAGAAAGTATTACCTCTTTCCCTTCCACACAAACTAGCCTAGAAATATCTTTATAAATACACTCATCCCTTAATTCAGAATATAAACTTGTATGGACATTGGGAATTCTATATAAGAATGGGTTTGTTTAAAAACATTAGTAGCTGGTTATTCAACTCTAATACCTGTACCACTAAATCAGGACATTTAAATCCTGGTTTAATTTCTTATTATTTTATTGCTTATGACAAAGAGAACTTGAGATATACTGTTGTTCATCTACAAATAGAAAAAGAATTTGGAAAATTAACTGCTCTTCCTAAGAAATATATTTAAAATATGCTCTGAAAAACCTCAAGAATATTACAGGAGTATAAAATTAAGTTCTACACTCTACTAAATGCTCAGACTTCTGGATAAAATAAAGAATAGCTAAAGTACTGCTACTTACTTCTGTATTATATTACTTCTTCGTGTGCCTAATTGTTGCTGGACTAGTTACAGCTGTATACCCTATTTATAAGCTGACACTCTCCCTAAAGCTCTCTCCAAGTATTACTATCAGTAGTTCACAGTCGCATCTTAAGTTAGTGCTCCTAAGCCTGTGACACAGTTACAAAAAACCTTCAGCCCCGAAACAGGTGAAGTCTAAATGCCTTAGTTTGCACATTAATAGGTGGAATTAAAATTGACTACTGCATATAGGTATATTTCATTCAGACCATGTCTTTCTTCTTGAAAATATTTTTTGTTCCATTTAAAATTCACAGCCCTTATTCATCTTTCAGGCACAGAAATGAATATTTTATGATCACTAAATCACAGCAGCATGCCTAGGCCAGATTAGATTAACATATATTTCCCTCATTGACTTTCTCAGGAACATCATAAAAGCAATTTATAATCTGGAAGCATTTTTATTCTAGGCATGATGCCTTTTTTGGAACTGGAATCAATGTGCCTTTCCTTCAGGGGACAAATAGTGTGGTTCAAAATTAAAACCAAGTTATAAAAGCATTAGTTCTGGTTTTACCAACTGTCTACAGAAATGTATGACCTTACCTTATTAACATTGACCCAATAAATAAAAAACACATTTTGATTAAGTCCTGGTTCAAATGTAGTACATGTGTATCCAAAGACAAACCTATATTGAATGCATTAACATAGGCAACCCCATGACTATATCTCAAATGTGTTGAAGATCCATCTACCTACTGTCCCTGCCATCTACCTCCTCTCTCTGGAACTTTTAGGAAGGGTGTGGGGTTATCCATTGACGAGTGCCAGGCTGCTGCCACATGACTTGGATAAAGAGAAGACACCAGCATTCCTAAAGGGTCACAGGGCACCAAGTGAACAGTTTCAGCGATCCTCTCACCGGTAAACTTGAAATAGTCAAAAACCTATACAAAGATCAGAATGCATCCATGTCTTCCTTTTTCTACAATTGGGATGTAGGCTCCTGGACTTGTTGCTCGGCCTTTGGATGTATAGTTGGAATCAGGAAAGGTTTCATTGGCAGTCCTAGTTAAAAGCAGTGCAAAGAAGAAGCATAGAAAAACTGTGTCTTTTTCATCTAGCTTGTATTCAGTGCAGAATGTTGGACAGCCATTCTCATGCTTGGGCTATTCAAAAGAACATCAATTCATATATTTAGAAATTAAAATTTAACAATATGTTTACCTGATCTAGACTCTCAGAAAATTAAAGATTATTAAAAACAAATCCTTACAGTCAAGGACCTGGAAAGAGTGCCACATCAAAAACAGACAAAACTCTTTGAAATTGAGGCATATGGAGACATAACTTGAAAGATCAAATCATGGAACCTATTTTTAAAAGCACTCATAATATAGTAAGGGCACACAGATTCATTCTCAAGTCGTGTAACACAAAAACAAGGAGGTACTTCCTTAAAGTGTAAGAGAAATGGGTTAAGGACCATAGGGGGAAATAAACAGTTCATGTGATAAATGTATGAATAAATGTTTTAAAATGTGATATGACAGCAAAGCTATAACAATTGTAATTAATAAGAAAAAATCAGAGAGCAAACATGCCATTTCCACGAGTCAAGTAAAACATTACATAAAGGTCAAGTCTTGTGCCAGTATTTTGAGTCTTACACATTTATCTCTGAAAATAGATTCAGATGAAAAGCCAGTGTAATACTCTTCATATTAAAACATGACTATCCATTTGAAAATATCTTGAAAATGTATCCATAATGTCAGTTGTGGCTTTAATATATAATTACTTAATATTATCACTGTAATGTTGACCTCTCCACAGATGCACTCGAACTCAAATCAATTTGTATAATTTAATGATTGGAGATTATCGCGTCATTCCAAGTTCATTTAATATTCCTAAAGTGTTAATAAAATCCTTAAAAATGTCTCAGGTTCTTTTCACAAGTACGTAAGTCCATCCATCATCATCCAATCCATAGTGGCGCTGAAGTGTGTTCCTAAAGTGAAAACGCCGCCTTGCACCTAGTCAAAGAGTAGCGAGAATTCATCTCTGATCCTTCAATTTAGCAAGCAAGATTCAGGTTCTCATATCATCTCAAACTTAAAATACACAGATGCTCAACTCATTCATTTAATAATGCGATTTATTGACATCAACTCTGTGCTAGCATTATCTTAAGCGCTGTATGTACAGTTTAGTGGGTACTGCCAGGGCATTGCCTTCCTGGGCTTAGAGCCAGATCTTAAATTAAAAGAATAAAGCTTAGTCTGTGTGATTAAAACAGTCCCTAGAATATACTAGGAGTTCACTTCTTGGGTGAAAGAATGAACATCAGTATTAATTATAAATTGTGATAAGTACTATGTAGGAAAAGAAAAGATTGCTTTGAGAGGAGATAACAATATGAAATGCACCTCTGTGGGAATGTTATATAAACTAAGACCTGAAGGAGAAAAATTTAGAAGTCTGTGCAGAGATTCAAGGTGAAAGAATTTGGTGCATCTGAGAAAGTGAAAGAATATTAGTGAGATGGGTTTAGCCTAGTGAGTGAGCAAGGCAGTAGTATAAGTGGGCAGGAACCAGATACTATGAAACCTTACAATCATGTTAAGAAATTTCAGTTTTATCCTCATTATAACGAGGAGCCACTGGAGTATTTTAAGCAAAGGAGAAATGTGGTCAGTAAAGCATTTAGAGGCATTCAAAAAATAGAGCTACCATCTGATCCTGCAATCCCACTCCTGGGCGTATACCCAGAGAAAACCATAATTCGAAAAGATACACACACCCCAATAACCATTGCAGCACTATTTACAATATCCAGGACATGGAAGCCACCTAAATGTCCATCAATAGAAGAATGGATAAAGAAGATGTGGTACATATACACAGTGGAATATTACTCAGACATAAAAAAAGAATAAAATAATGCCATTTGCAGCAACATGGATGGACCTAGAGATTATCATATTCAGCGAAGTAAGTCAGACAAAGAAAGACAAATATATGACATCACTTATATGTGGAACCTGAAAAGATGATACAAATGTACTTATTTACAAAACAGAAACAGACTCACAGACATAGAAAACAAACTTATGGTTACCAAAGGGGAAAGGTGGAGGGGAGGGATAAATTAGGAGTTTGGGATCATGTACACACTACTATATATAAGATAGATAAACAACAAGGACCTACTGTATAGCACAGGGAACTCTACTCAATATCTTGGAATAACCTATAATGGAAAAGAATCTGAAAAAGAATGGATATATGTATATTATAACTGAATCACTTTGCTGTACACCTGAAACTAACACAACATTGTAAGTCAACTATACCCCAATATAAAACAAAATTAAATTAAAAAATAAATAAAAGCATTCAAAACTTCTGGCTCCTTTATGGAAAATGGATTGAAGAGGAACAAGTACAGAAACGGAAAGGTGAAGGATGAACAAATGGGGCTGTCCTGGCCCGGAGTCATGACAATGACACAGAAGAGTGGCTAGGAGTAAAAGACATTTAGATGGTAGCAATCCTACGAAGAGGAGACAAGAGTGAAAGAGGTCGTAGCAGAGGGCAAGAGGAAGGTAATGATAAGCCGTGTATCACCTTGCTCAGGCTGGGCAGAGGGCAAGCAGAGGGCAAGAGGAAGGTGACGATAAGCCCTGTACCACCTTGCTCAGGCTGGGCAGAGGGCAAGCAGAGGGCAAGAGGAAGGTGACGGTAAGCCCTGTACCACCTTGCTCAGGCTGGGCAGAGGGCAAGAGGAAGGTGACGGTAAGCCCTGTACCACCTTGCTCAGGCTGGGCAGAGGGCAAGCAGAGGGCAAGAGGAAGGTGACGATAAGCCCTGTACCACCTTGCTCAGGCTGGGCAGAGGGCAAGCAGAGGGCAAGAGGAAGATGATGGTAAGCCCTGTACCACCTTGCTCAGGCTGGGCAGAGGGCAAGCAGAGGGCAAGAGGAAGGTGACGGTAAGCCCTGTATCACCTTGCTGAGAAGCATGCTTCAGAGCCATCAAGCACACCGGAATCCGTATTTACTCTCCACTGTTCTGTGTTTGAGTTGTTCACTCCCCACGTGTATAGCAAGGCTCTCCCTTGTCAGAGCAGGGGGAAAGCTGTTGACAGAGTCTCTCTTCTCAGCGTGTACAGTGCTGACTGGCTTTCCCGCGGAGGCTTCTCGTTCTCAGGGCCGGAGGCCGGGACAGGGAATCGGACCCCAGGCTGGAGCACGCCAGGCTGTGACTGCTGTAGCCAGTGTCTCCAGACTGATCGACTGATGGTGGAGAAGCGCGGCAGCTGGCTCTCCGCTTGGCCGCCCTTGCAGGTAGGCACGGTGCCCTCTCCTGGTAGAAGCAGGCTTCCGGTGTTCACCTGAACGTCTAAAGCAAGTTGCTTCGTGGACACGCTGGTATCTATTAGGTGCTCTGGCAATGGTGGTTGTCAATACTCTGAGTCTGTTGGTGGATACTCTCTCGAGAAAAATCATCTACGCTCATGTGCACAAAATGTTCATTCGATGTTGCAAAGTACACAGACCCACTGAGGCTGAATCACAGACCCAGGAATGGTTAGAAAGATCTGAAATTCTACGACACGTAAGTCAATCAGGTCCACTAATACCAAACTTCACAACAAATGATGCGGGAAACACAAAGGAAGTACCCTTACCCCTGAAATAAAAACTAGTAAAATGAGCCAAGACTCCATCTAATTGGCATGCTAATCCAAAACATCTCCTCGTAAATAGCTGTAGAAGAGCTGCTGTCAAAAGACCTGAGTTCAGCTGAACCACACAGGGGTGGCTCATGAAAAAATCAACTTCTCTGACATTCAGGGATCTCATTCTAAAGCAGTGTTAATAACAACTGTCCCTGCCTGATAATATTTTTGCATGTGGAAATATTTAATGTCTATACATTTCTGTAGACGTTCTTATTTATATATTTATTCAAATCTTACTTAAACCAATTTTCAAGGCCGTCACTTCACTGACCCTAGACTGAGAATACAGTCATCCTAGGGTCTTAGCTGCTGGTACCAGAAAGTGCTTTGTGCATTACAACTGAACATTCGGGCATTGTGTGAACACAATCTATCTCTGTAAATGGTACATCCACAACACTTTTGCTTGTTTGTTTTACTCTAAATATGTTACTCAGGTTTTGAGTTGCATTACTCATTTACACAGCATAATTAAGCCAAGTTACCCTTGGACTTCAACACACTTACATAGCCCTATAAAGTCACATGTAAGTGTCAACTGTGGGCACTGAATTTGACCCATTACAAAGGGAGAGGGATATTGTCACTTACCTCTGTCACTGTCGTAGAGGTACGCAAACTTGTCCCATTGGTAGTACTCAATCAAGCTGAGAAGAGCTCCTTTGAGGTCTGGTCGCATCTGAATGACAAATGGATGGGTGCCGTCTGTCGGGAAGCTGGGAGTGATGAAGGACACATGGAGCGTTCCACAAAATGATGTGATGGTGTTTACGGACTTCTTGTCATAAAATCCAAAAATAGCATATACTCCTCTTGAAAACTGGGAGCAGACTAGAAGAACAGGGGAAATAGAAAGGATAAATCATTGAAATCGGCATACAATCACATGCATTTGCTTGAAAGTTAATGCCCTTTTACATAAAATACAAAAGAATCAACATATTGAAAAATACAGAGAGTTGTTATCAATAATTCATCAAATTTTTTAGCACTTATTTACTTAACACCCTACTTGAGGAATTCAAAGAATTATAAAGCATTACAAAATAATTCTGGCTATGGGACTATATCAAACTTAAAAGCTTTTCTACAGTGACAGAAACCGTCAACAAGTTTGAAAAGGCAGCCTACTGAATGGGGGAGGAGATTTTCAAATCCTACATCTTATATGGGGTTAATATCCAATATATACAAATAACTCATACAACTCAACATCAAAAACAAAAACAACCCAATTAAAAAATGGGCAGAGGACCTGAATAGACATTTTTCCCAAGAAGACATACAGATGGCCAACAGATACATGAAAAGATGCTCAACATCACTAATCATCAGGGAAATGCAAACCAAAACTGCAATGAGCTATCACCTCACACCCATTAGAAAGGCTGTCATCCAAAAGACAACAAATAACAAATGTTGGCAAGATATGGAGAAAGGGGAACCCTCGTGTACTGTTGGTGGAAATGTAAATTGGTGCAGCCACTATGGAAAACATTATAGAGGTTCCTCAAAAAATTAAAAATAGAACTACCATACAATCCAGCAATTCCACTTCTGGGTATTTTTCTAAAGAAAAAAAAAAAAAAAACAATAATAATGTACCCCAATGTTCATAGCAGCATTACTCACAATAGCTAAGACATGGAAGCAATCTAAGTGCCCATCAATAGATGACTGGGTAAAGAAGATGCAGTGTATTACACAATGGAATATTACTCAGGTATAAAAAGTAATAAACTTTTGGATAGACCTAAAGGATACTGTGCTAAGTGAAATAAGTCAGACAGAGAAGGCAAATTGTGTATGCTTTTATTTCTATGTGGATTCTAAAAAACAGACTAACAAAAAAGAATAAACATAGCAAAACAGAAACAGAGTCATAAATACAGAGGACAAACAGATGGTCACCAGAGGGGAGGGGAGGGGGTGAGTGAAGCAGGTGAGGGAGCTGGAGAGGGACAAACTTCCAGTTTCAGAATAAATCAGTCACGGGAATGAAACGTACATTGTGGGGAATATAGTCAATAATAGTGTGTATGGTGACAAATAGTAACTACACCTATCTTGGTGATCATTTTGTAATATACAGAAATAACGAATCATTATGTTGTGCACCAGGAACTAACAGAGTGCTGTTGGTCACTTACACTTCAAAAACAATACTGATGTGTATAAAATGTATGACTAATAAGAACCTGCTGTATAAAAAAATTAATAAAATTAAATTAAAATATTTAAAAAAAAAAACCAACAAGCAAACTCATAGAAAAAGAGATCAGATTTGTAGTTATCAGAGTTGAAGGCCAGGGGAGAAGAAACTGGATGAAGGTAGTCAAAAGGTACGAAATTCCAGTTCTACATGATAAATAAGTACTAGGGATGTAACGTACCGCAGGAGAAATGTAATTAACACTGCTGAATGTTATATATGAGAGTAGTTAAGAAAGTAAATCCTAAGAGTTCTCCTCACAAAGAAAAATTTTTAAATTTTTCTTTTATTTTGTATCTATATGAGATGAATTTTCACTAAACTTATTGTGATAATCATTTCATGATGTATGTAAGTCACATCATTACGCTTCATACCTTAAA
Source organism: Balaenoptera acutorostrata (assembly GCF_949987535.1). Classification (NCBI taxonomy): domain Eukaryota; kingdom Metazoa; phylum Chordata; class Mammalia; order Artiodactyla; family Balaenopteridae; genus Balaenoptera; species Balaenoptera acutorostrata. The sequence goes on along the minus strand of NC_080068.1, from coordinate 1,915,752 downwards.
CTTATACAGTGCCGTATGTCAATTATAACTCAATAAAACTGGAAGGAAAAAAAAGAATATGTACACATTCTTATTTAACAAGCCATGTAAGTATAAACATATTTTAGGACAGCCCCATAAAAAAAAGAATACAAGTAAAAATCATTAGTTATAAAGAACAAACTGCAATTACCTGGGATTTATACATATTCATAATAACTCATTCCTTGTATTATCTGATTTTTTTAAAGGCTTTGTCGTGCTAATGATGCTTTTATACTACAAGATCGGCGTGCTTATGAAAAGTCCTAACGCTGACCGAAACCCCTTTAAGGGAAGATGGATGCAGAGCTGGTACCGCACACAGAAACATGTCACCCAAAAGGGACATCTTCCACCTTGAGAAACCCAGTCAAGGAGCAATTGTGTGACGCTCAGAACTCCTAATTTTTTTAATCTTTCCCACAAACTTAACTCATCCCATGTGTTCTGCTCCATGCAACACAAAGAATATTATCAACATACTTTGGTATAGAATCATCATTCTTTAAAAAAAAAAAGACAATATTTTATTTGGAAGTCCCCATCACTCCCACAATCCCTTGTTCTTTACCAGTACTTGTAGTTCAGTGAAGGACCTTCCCCCAATCCCTCCCCCACAGTCAGACCATCACTAAGTCATGGTCATTCTAATACCTAAATATACTCAAAGGTGGTCCCCTTATTTCTCTCTCCATTCCAACCATCCTAGTTCACTAATAGCATACACCATGTATCTTGGGCTTGCCTTGTGGCCTGGCATGGTACATGAACTCATTTATTTCTTATGCTAACCCTCGAGGTAGGAAAGATTATTATTCCCAAATTACTGATAGGAAAATTGAAACATAGGGAGATTAAGTGACTTACCCAAGGTCAGACAGCTAGTAAGAGATGCTGTACTCAAACCCAGACAGGCAGATTCAGAGTCCGCACTCTTAACTAATGGATAATATTGTGTTTCTAACTCAGATTATTGGAATACCTACCCAACTTTCCTCCTTCATCCAATTATGCCCCTTCCATTCACTTCTCCACAATATAACCAGAATAATTTTTTGAAACACAAACTTGATCCTATCTCTCTGAGAAGTAAGGGTTACTTTGTCCGAGAATAATCCCTGCAATGCACAATACAAACCACACGTGCCACAGCACTTACGACAACCAATTCAGGTCAACCACATGCTTTGAGTGAATGAATAGCTGATATTTTTTAATCGCAAAGTTAATTTCGATCCAAAATATGAAAGTCAGCTCTCCAGTAACATAATCTAACAACCCAAAACATAATACCAAGCATCCTTGTAAATTAATTAAACCTCATTTAAAGGATAAGGCCAATACTATCATATTTCATTTTATTTTACTCACAAAAATAAATGGTCTATAGAAAAAGTAGATTTGTTTCATGAATAAGAGCATTGCTAAAATATATAGATTTGAATAGCCAATTGCAGACAATCAATAAATGATGGGCAATAATTTTTAATGACTATTGTGTGATATGAAATGAAAGGAAAGCTAGATTGGCCAGTTCTCTGAGTGGCCCTTATTCATCAGATGTTTCAATTTTCCTCTAAATATTTATTAATCTTCAACTCACTTCTGCCTTTCTAACATAAGATGTTTCCTGGGATTTCTAGGTTATGTCTGTGTAATGTGTCGACTGACCTCTTTACTAACAATCTTCTGCAGAACAGACTGATATGTCTCAGAAAACAGCTGTATGTATTTCTTTACATTTACTCTAATACTTTAACATAAAGCAAAGATGAGATTCCCGACTTTTATTCATATTTATGCTTTTGTCCTTGTCTGAGAACAGATGCTGAAAGCCACCTTTAATGTGTTTGACTGTGCTCATTCCTGACTTACGTGAAAAATCCCTTTCACTGTTCAAACCCTTCTGGGCAAACTCCGCCATGATTTCTTATTTCATGCACGGATATATGTGTCCTGACGTGCATATCTTAAATCTTAAGCTTGTTCAGAAATTGTTGACTCCATAGGACGTATAAAAATGAGAAGTTGCTCTAAAATTCTCTCTGGGTCTATTTTATTTCATTTCCTGCAAGTGTTGGCATGTCACCTAAAAGCTATAGGAATATCAGGCAATATGATTTATTAATGAGACCTCCTCATCCATCCTCAGTGAAATCGCCTGGTAAAGGAAGCCACTGTTTGAATACACAGTCTGAATAAGAAGCCATATCTTTCATTTCCCATTTGTTTTAGACTCTGGAGTGAGTTGTCAAGGGGCCTCCTGGCTGTCGTGACCATCTGGAAACACCTGGCATTGGCCCAAGCATGGGCACAAGCTGCGCAAGACTTCATCAGAAACGACAATTCACCTAACTCAGAAGGCACTTTTTTTCATGCAGTTCAGCTAATTCTCCAATGGCCATAATTGTGGAACCATGGCCGCTCCCTCCTGACTATCCCAGCCACCTCTCAGCCTTTTCCCCGTGTCCTTTATCTCGTCAGGGCACATATTCAATTGTCCACTTGCCTACAGCTTCTATTTTCCTAGATATCTCTCTCTGTGTCCCTTTACCACACACACAATGAACAGCCATTTGGTCGACATTGCTCTCTCTCCTGACCTTACGTCTGCCATTGTCCCTGTCCCCCAAAATGATAAGGATATCATTGCGTTTACACCCAGGACTCAGTCAGAATGCTGACCTGAGCTAAGGCATTTTGCTTACCCAGTTTGCAGTGACCACCTCAGGATGAAAATCTGAGTGTTGTATTCCTAACACTCTATCCCCTGAATATCAGCGTGTTTGCATGCTAATACTGATCTTCTCCCCAATACAGCACAGATACAAGACCCTACTGACCTAAGACACAAGAACATTAGTTCTCTACTTTGAAAGGACTCCTCCTTTGATTAGAAATGAAATTACTCTTTTTCATCTCTACCTTATTCTCCAGCAATACTCCAAAGTTCAAAGCCATTTCCTTAACTTATATCCATCCTCAAAGAAGGAAGATTTACTATCACTATCGCTATCACTATTCAAATGATGTGTCACAGCTCTGGAACCAGTTTCAAAAGACAACTTTGTAAAATGAGTTAGATAACATCGCACCCTATATAGATAACATCGCACCCTATATAGATAACATCGCACCCTATATATCGTCACCTTGTTCTGTGTCACCTCTGGGGGCAGAGGAAGGAGGAGAAAGCTCTCAGTTTCACCTCTAGATTCATGACCCTATGAAACACTATTATAAATTTCTGAATAATTATGCTAATTAGGATTAGATTTGCGTTTATTGTCTTGAAACTCTAAGCTAAATGTAAGGTTGTTCTCACTGAGTACGACTTTAATTAAATATTTAATATCAACTTTGAGAAACTCAGCAAAGGCAAGTCCTTTTAAAAGATGCTTTAGGTCAAACAGCAGAAATGATAATCTCCTGGGTGTAGATAACTTGCTGATTATTCCACTTTTTACTACAAGCCCAGGTGATAAAAGCCAATAACAAGGCTGATGGTGCATCCAACTTGCATCTTTTTCTCTTGGGTCATTCTGCTCATTGGTGCTGCTAATGTACCACACTCCATACAGTCTGGAGAACCTTGCATGGTTATTTAGTAGGAAGAGAGAAGAATAGAGCCTGATGTATTTTTGTTTAACATTTTTTTATATTTAGAAGTTGCCATTCACTGCTGTGAGACCCACAGTCTGCTTCATAAGCAGGAATGGCGCTTTGCAGCTTGTGCAAAGTCTGGTGAAAGCTGCATCACCAAGCAATATCGACCTCAAAATTTGGAGACCGAAGAAAATCTCTCTCATCTTTCATCACACAACTTCTGGCATTATCTCCTTGTAAACAGTGACCCCAATTTTACTATTGAAATCTCCCTTAAGATCCCCTAAGCACTAAATCTAATAATTTTTTCAGATCTAGCTTTCTTGGCCTCTTTGAATTTATTAATCAAAAACTTGATTCTATGTTTCCATACAAAATTTAAAATTATTTGTTCTCATTCTATGAAAAATGCCATGGGTATTCTGACAGATATTACACTGAATCTACAGATTGCCTTGGGCAGTATGCTCATTTTAACAATATTAATTCTTCCAATCCAAGAACACGATGTTATCTTTCCATCTGTTTGTGTTGACTTCAATTTCTTTCATCAGTGTCACATAGTTTTTTGTGTACAGGTCTTTTACCTCCCTGGGTAGGTTTATTCTTAGGTATTTTATTCTTTTTGATGTGTTGGTGCTCAACATCACTAATCGTCAGGAAAATACAGATCAAAACCACCATGAGATATCACCTCACACCTGTCAGAATGGTTATCATTAAAAAGAATGCAAATAACAGGTATTGGTGAGGACGTGGACAAAAGGGAACACTCATACACTGTGGGTAAGGCTGTAAATTGGTGCAGCTGCTATGGAAAACAACACGGAAGCTTCTCAAGAAAACTAAAACTAGAACTACCATATGATCCAGCAATTCCACTCCTATGTATATATTCAAAAACAAAAAACCAAACAAACAAAAACACTCATTCAAAAAGATACGTGCACCTTGTTGGTCATAGCAGCATTATTCACAATTGCCAATATATGGAAGCAACTTAAGTGTCCATCAACACATGAATGGATAAAGAAGCTGCGGTACATATATACAATGGAATATTACTCAGCCATAAAAAATGAAATGTTGCCATTTGAAGCAACATAAATGGAATTAGAGGGCATTATGCTAAGTGAAATAAGTCAGAGAAAGATAAATACTGTATAATATCACTTATAGTGGAATCTAAAAATACAACAAACTTGTGAATATAACAAAAAAGAAGGAGGCTCACAGATATAGAGAACAAACTAGTGTTTACCAGTGAGGAGAGGGAAGGGTGGAGGAGCAATACAGGGGCAGGGGATTAAGAGGTACAAACTGGGCTTCCCTGGTGGCGCAGTGGTTAAGAATCTGCCTGCCAATGCAGGGGACACGGGTTCAAGCCCTGGTCTGGGAAGATCCCACATGCCATGGAGCAACTGGGCCCGTGAGCCACAACTACTGAGCCTGCGCGTCTGGAGCCTGTGCTCCACAACGTGAGAGGCCGCGACAGTGAGAGGCCCGCGCACCGCGATGAAGAGTGGCCCCCGCTCTCCGCAACTGGAGAAAGCCCTCACACAGAAACGAAGACCCAACACAGCCAAAAATAAATAAATAAATAAATAAATTTATTAAAAAAAAAAAGAGGTACAAACTATTAGGTATAAAATAAACTACAAAGGATATGTTGTACAACATGGGAACTATAGCAAATATTTTATAATAACTACAAATGAAGTATAACCTTAAAAAATTGTGAACTACTATATTGTACTCCTGTAACTTATACAATACGTCCATCAACTGTACTTCAATTAAAAGAAAAATATCTGGCCAATAAGAAAAAAAAAAACTTGCTTCTAGAAATGCTCTCTCTTTCCGCTGCCACTAGCAGTGCTCTCGTCCACTTCCTTCTCCACATGGCTACCAAGTAAAGTGATATCATCTTGGTGCTCTTGCTCTCCCTATAATTACCTTTCACTCTTTTTCCCCCTATGTCCCAAATTAAATTTATCCTTAGAGGTCTCATCCCTTTTAACAAGGTTAAGTTCAACTTTTTATGCATGCTTCCCAAACCTCCATATCACCTCTGTTGTCTCCTTTTATCTATTTATTTACTGAGCAACTTATACTGTAAACATTCAGTGTGACAAGCATGGTGTTAAGTTTAGAAAATGCCACAGGATAGATATAGTACATTCTCCTTTTTAAAGTATAGTTGATTTACAATATTAGGTTGCTTTCAGGTGTATAACATAGTGGTTCAACATTTTTATAGATTATACTCCATTTAAAGTTATAAAATAATTGCTATATTTCCTTGTGCAGTACAATATATCCTTATTGCTTATTTACTTTATACATAGTAGTTTGTATCTCTTAATCTCACACACCCATCTTGGCTTCCACCCTTCCCTATCCCCACTGGTAATCACTAGTTTGTTCTCTATAACTGTGAGTCTGTTTCCATTTTATTATATGCAATCATTCGTTTTATCTTTTAGATTCCAAATATAAGTGATAACATACAGTATTTGCCTTTCTCTGGCTGACTCATTTCACTAAACATGGTACCCTCTAGGTCCATCCAGGTTGCTGCAAATGGCAATATTTCATTCTTTTTTATGGCTGAGTAGTATTCCATTGTGTGTGTGTATACCTATATCTCTCTATATTCCGATATATAGATATACATACACCACTTCGTATTTATCCATTTGTCTGTTGATGGACACTTAGGAAGCTTCCATATATTGGCTATTGTAAATAATGCTGCTATGAACATTGGGGTTCATGTATCTTTTCAAACTAGTGTTTTCATTTTCTTTGGATATATACCCAGGAGTGGATCATATGGTAGCTCTATTGTTAGTATTTTGAGGAACCTCCATACCATTCTCCATAGTGGCTGCAGCAATTTACATTCCCACCAACAGTGCAAGAGGGTTCTCTTTTCTCCACATCTTCACCAACATTTGTTATTTGTAGACTTTTCAAAGACAGACATTCTGGCAGGTGTGAGGTGATATCTTATTGTGGTTTGACTTGCATTTCCCCATTGATTAGTGATGTTAAACATCATTTCATGTGTCTATTGGCCATCTGTATGTCTTCTGCCCATTTTTTAATCATGTTGTTTGTTTTTCTGTGTTGTATGAGTTGTTTATATATTTTGGATATTAACCCCTATTTGGTCATATCATTTGCATTTGTCTCAGAGCTCCCTTAAATTGTTCTCATTTATTAATTCTTTTTTTCTTTTTGGGTGAAGATTTCCTTTATTCTTTCTTCTAGATCATTATGCATTCTTTTGTATTACCTAGTCTGCTCTCAATTCCTTCAAGTGTGTTCTTCATTTTAGTTATTGAATTCTTTAGTTGTGACTGGTTCTTTTATACACTTTCTAGTTTCTTGTTAAAATTCTCACTGTGTTTATGTATTCTTTTCCTAATTCAGGCAGCATTCTTTTATTTATTTATTTATTTATTTATTTATTTATTTCACTTATTCTTTGGCTGCACTGGGTCTTCGTTGCTGCACATAGGCTTTCTCTAGTTGCGGCGAGCAAGGGCTACTCTTCGCTGCGGTGCATGGGCTTCTCATTGCGGTGGCTTCTCTTGTTGTAGAGCATGGGCTGTAGGCGCGCAGGCTTCAGTAGTGGTGGCGTGGTGCTTTGAACTCTTTTTCTGGTAAATTGTTTATCTTTGTTTCATTAGTTGTTTATTCAGGGGTGTTTCTTCTTTCATTTCAAACAAATTCCTCTGTCTTCTCAGTTGGTTTAACTTTCTCTGTCTCTATGAAGTTGGGTGAAACAGTTACCTACCCCAGCCCTGGACGGTGCCCTTGTGTGGCAGTGTCCCTATGCAGCCTGCATGCACCCAGTGGCTCTGGGGGGAGAGCTGGATCTGACACGAGCATGAGTCACATTTCCCCCAGGGTGTCCTGGCAGCTGTCACCTTGGTAGGAGGTGGGGCTGGAGATGGAGGGGCTAGAGCCCGAGCCAGAGAGTGAGACGGGGCTTCCCCACTGCTCAGGGCCAGCACCACCCTACGGGGGGCAGGGGCACGCCCCCAGTGGCTGGAGCAGAAGCCCTGCAGGTTGGTCTGAGCTGGCGGCACTCCCGCTAAGTGCGCACCCTCCCCGCTGCCGGCACTGCACCGTCGCCCCTGAGGAGAGCGGTGCTGCGCAGGAGGACCGGCTGTGGAGGTCAGGGCGCGGGGTGAGAGGGTCACAGCCCCGGTCAGGATCCCGGGGTGCTCCTGACCTGCAGCCCCCATAGGCACCAGTGGGGGCCGCCCCAGCCCCATTCAGGCGCCACTCCAGGTCCCAGCCACGTCCACGTCTCATGACCGAGCACTCCGTCAGCCGTGGCAGCCCTCGCCCTCGTGTGGAGCGAGGGGGGTTGAGCGGGCGCCTGGCCCGGGCTGGGGCAGCCCCCAGGTTCCTGGCCGTGGTCCCCCGCGGTTTCAATCTGCTTCATCCGCCGTGTGCAGGGAGCAAGCCAGGGTGTGTGCTCGTCACCAATGGAGCCAAGGTTTCTTATCGCCCTCCTGTGAGTCCACCTGTCTTTCAAACCAGCTTAGGGAACTTCCTTCCTGCTGTCAGACCCCAGGGCTGACACAGCACATATGTGGCTTAAACCCCTCACTTCCCAAGGAGGATCTCAGCTCCTGTAACCGCCCCCGACTTCAGTGTCCCTTCCCAGGGGCGCAGGACCCTGGCTGATCCCTTCCCTTCCCTTCCTACCTGACGCCGTGTGGATCTTGCTTACAGCCTTGGTTGTACAGGAGTCTTCCTGCCCGTCTCCAGTTCGTTCTCAGTGAGACTTGTCCCCCAAGTAGGTGTATTTTTGATGTGTCTGTGGGAGGAGGTGAGCTCCACGTCCTCCCACCCCTTCTGCCATCTTGATCTCAACCTCATGTAGTACAGCCTTAGCTGGAGTTGACAGCTTAACTTCGACCCCTCACCCTCCCGTGCCACCCACTGGAGAACTTCTAATTATACATCATTCCAACTAATTCCATACAAAAAGGAAAGAAAAGCCTGAAAACATTATCCTACAAGCCACGTCTTCATGCTGATTTTTCTTCCGTTCTGCTCACGGCACCATAACACTTGCCATCACTGATTTTTGATATTTCAGAATAATTAGTTCATTACTCTCCTTGCCCTGATCATGCAGTCTATAGCCATCTCTGTTTTGCGCCATGACACTCGTTCCACATTAATCAAGTGTTTTTAAGAACCTCCAAGGTTACTGTTCTGGGTATGGGGAGACAGCTTTTAAGCGTGCCAGGTAAGGTCTCTACTTATATGCAGCTTGTGTGGTACACTTCTTAAGTGTTTCTTGCACCCTCGCCTTCATTTTCTTTCTCCTGGTTTCTTCCCCACTTCCGCGATCACCTTCCTCCAATTCATGCTCTTGTCGTATGAGTCTTCCTGAAACACCACATAAAAGGTGTTCTTCCAGGATCATCTTCAGACTGTTTTCCTTCTTTTTTTTACATTCTATCTCTTAATGGTCTCATCTTAAAGGCCAAATTCCATTTTCCTGTGCAAATGTTTCCCAAACCTGAACCACTACAATTGTCTCCCTTTATCTATTTATTTACTGAGAAAAGATATACTGTAAATGTATTGTATATTATTATGTAGCAAATATACTCTATATACTGTATATATAGTACAAATATATACTGTATATATACTACATATGATTAATTTTTTTAAACTTTTTTAATGCATTTACTTATTTATTTTTGGCTGCATTGGGTCTTCGTTGCTGAGCGTGGGCTTTCTCTAGTTGCGGTGAGCGGGGGCTACTCTTTGTTGCGGTGCGTGGGCTTCTCATTGCGGTGGCTTCTCTTGTTGCAGAGCACGGGCTCTAGGTATGCGGGCTCAGTAGTTGTGGCTCATGGGCTCTAGAGCGCAGGCTCAGTAGTTGTGGTGCACGGGCTTCGTTGTTCCGCAGCATGTGGGATTTTCCCGGACCAGGGCTCAAACCTGTGTCCCCTGCATTGGCAGGCGGATTCTCAACCACTGCACCACCAGGGAAGTCCCTATGATTAATTTTTAAATCATGTATTTTCATGATTATTTCATATTTATTTCTTTGCTAGTATGATTTTTAATTGTAATGTTTAATTCTTTCAAGACCTCAAGTGTGAGTTTTATAGAACGAAGAAAAAAGAAACAGTGGAAAGAAATGCATAAAATATCACAGTTTTACATTGTTTAAAATCCTATAACTTTGATCTCAAATGTTAAATATCATAGAAAAGTTATTATTCTGTATCCAAGGATCTTGGGCTTTGACCTTAGATGGAGCAGTTGTAGTGGCGAAAAGTGAGAATAACCAGGGGTTGGATCCTGCTTTGCTGTTATCCAGTTTGACTCACTTGGGCAAGTTACATATTTCACTCTGTCTCAGCTCAGCCAACTGTAAAGGAAGATAATAATGTCACCCACCTATTTAATTTGGGATAGGGCTGCATGAAAGAAAAAATAAGCTCCAACAGTGCCCTTGAACTCTGAGCTAACTGAAAGCAGAGAATGAAGTGTTATTTATCTCTAACTGCATAGCCTATCCCATATTTGGCACAGATGAGGTATTTGGTAAATGTCATGTGATAAAATAGCAATTCATCCAAGAAAAGTGTCCTTCTTACCATCAACTGAATACGATTTTCCCTGAATCGGATCACCATCAGCACTCTGCCTTTACCTCCCTTATGGCATGAAACACAGTATATTTGAGTGTGTGTATGTGGTGGTGGGGGGGCAGGGTCGGTGATCTGTGAGCTTCTTGAGAGTAGTGGTCAGTGTGAGAACAGGGTAAGAACACCCGACGTAGAAGCCCAACTCCATCCTTCCCTGGCCACCCGGCGGAAGAGACACTGAGCCTGTGCCCGAGGTCCCTAATCTAGTGAATGAGGATGTTGATTCCTATCCTGCCTTCCTTGCAGGAATTCTTGAAAGTTTAAATTCGATAATATAGAGAGAAGTGCTGGGGAAAATATAAATCATTAAATAAATAGGTTAATGACAACAAATCCAACCATAATGATTTGTGTATCCTCTGCAATAGCCAATTCAGGAATTCTCGCAATTATGTTATCAGATATTTGTCGGGTGAACGCATGATCTCAACTAACTGTATAACAAAGATATAAAACAGTTTTTATAATGAAATTTCATTTCTGTTGACACTGGGGTATTTCTGAAATCATAACAATATTTTCTTCCTCAACTATCAGACTGCAAGAAATTTAGCCTATCATTTCCTATAACAGGAAAAAAAAAACCCACAAGTATGAGTCTGAGAAGACAATCTTTGGAATATCTGTGAAATTTAATTATTTTAAACTTTTAAAATACATTTTATATGTGAAGAAGTTGTACCAAGTGAGGTGAAGTTACCAACCTGAAAAAATACGTAGTGCAGGATACAACTGAAAACGTAAACGAAAGAAGTGAACTTCTTTGTCTTGGACAGACATCCAGTAACATATTTTGCACTTGAAAATATCCTCAGGGATTCTCACAATCTCAAATGTCTTATTTATATAATGCAATGGAATTGTTCAAGCCTGAAAATTTATCGTAAGCAACATTTAATCCTTAAAAAAAATGCAACTGTTGGAACATACGGGATTTGGAACATTTGGTTTCCATATAAAAATTTGGGAGAATGTGAAAAACAGAACTGTCATTCTCTCATTCTTGGAAAATGTAGGTAAATCAATACCCTGTTCTCATACTGAAATGGAGTAAAACTCTATACTCCCTATTAGAGGCTATTATTTAAAAGTTGACATATCTACTGAGGCACCTTCTTTTCCCATCAAGTGACGGAAGGATTTCACTCTCAGGAGCTGATTGTTCAGCATCTCTCCTAAGACGCTCCTCTCCTGAAGAGCCGACCCTCTGCTCGTCCACTCCTGTCTCCCAGAGGCCAGCACAGTTCCTGGCGTAGACGCGCAGTTTGCAGGGAGCGCCTGAAACACTCACTGATTCAAAGACAATGCGAAGAATAATAAACACGCACCACGACATCTTCTATAAATCTCGCTGATGACTCTCCCTATAGCCCTGCCACAAATCATTACTAGGAGAGATCACTTCTCCTTCGCATGCATTTTTATCCCATTTTTCCTGCAGATACCACGTGGGATGCAGAAGCCTCGCTCAGTAACAGAGAACTAGGAAGCTGTGATAACACATTTTTCTTCCCCTCTAACAAACATCCACCCTTCCTGACCTGCATGCCATGTTTGCTGAACGGGGTGAAATGTCACAACTTTACTGCCGTGGCCCACATCATACGCGGCTTGAAAAAAATCTATAACATCTATTCTGGCTTCATCCATCATCTTGGGAGAGCAGGCAACAGGAGACCTGGCAGCAATAGGCAATAACTCTCAAGTGAATTTTAACGATGGGTTCTGGACGCGTAAATGAAAGAGAATCACCTCTGCTTAGGTAACACGCTGTTTCACGAAAGGTAGCACCATTCTTCATCCCCTGGACGCGTATATCCTCCTCATAAATACACATAGTTCTACCCTCTGAAAGTTCTTGCCTGACTTAAGCTCTGGGTAAGTTCTGGGCACTGCGTGCTCTGATCCGACTTGAGTGTGGTGGGTAAAGGGTACCAGCCGCAATGTCTAGAGGCCTGGCTTCCAAATCCAGTGATGACACCAGCCAGCTTTGTGCTTCTGGAAGGCTGCAGCTTTCAAACGTCTCGGTGCCCTCAGAGGTCCCCCCGAGCTCAAACTTGGGCTCGTGTGGCCGAACTTCAAAGAGGGAAATTATACAATATGTCAGGCGATGTGTGTTTATTATTCATCACATCCTTACTCATGGAAAATGGGTGTGGGAGATGCAGTACATTTTCTCAGACGAATTCTACCATTTTCTGCATGTTTCATTAGTGTTTTTTCCTTATTCTCTTCCTTCTTTTAAAATTTTTCTCCTTTCCACTTGTCAGGTTTTCTCTTCCTTTTTTTTTTTTTTTAACTTTTCTACTTGATGTTTATCTGTACCTTTAGCGTACCAGGGACATCCTCAGCTCCACAGCCACTCTTGATCATGATGCTTGAAAATATTCTACTACCTGATTGCAATTAAAATGTATAAAATCAAAGGACCTTATTTTTACCAGATACAGATTTGATGATATCTCAGCACAAATAAACATGTTGACTTTTGTGATCAAAACCTATGTTTAAAAATATGATTGAAAGGGCTTCCCTGGTGGCGCAGTGGTTGAGAATCTGCCTGCCAATGCAGGGGACACGGGTTCGAGCCCTGGTCTGGGAAGATCCCACATGCCGCGGAGCAACTAGGCCCATGAGCCTGCGTGTCTGGAGCCTGTGCTCTGCAACAAGAGAGGCCGCGATAATGAGAGGCCCGCGCACCGCGATGAAGAGTGGCCCCCACTTGCTGCAACTAGAGAAAGCCCTCGCACAGAAACTAAGACCCAACACAGCCATAAATAAATAAATAAATAAATAAATAAACCCAAAGTTAAAAAAAAAAAGATGTAACACTCAAGATTTCAGCTTTAAAAAATATATATATGATTGAAAAATAATTGAATAAATACAAACACTTCTTAAAAATTGAAAATTTTTAAAATTGATAAATGAGAAGACTTCTACTTAATTTTTTTGAGTCGCATGCCAAAAAATGCCTGAGTTTCATAGCCTTACTTGTCTGCATGCTCTCACATTGGATCTGATATCCCTCTTGGCTGTGAATGGCTCAGAGTTTCTGAGGCTTTCATGAACCTTCTTGCTTAGCTTATTTGTTGGTAAGCAACAGGATTTCTACCTATAATGCCTCAGCACTTATGCATTAACCCATATAAGTTTATAGCAAGTCCCCTACATATGACCGAGTTCCATTCCGAGAGCACGTTCATAAGTCCAATTTGTTCGTAAATCCACCCAACTTAGCCTAGGTACCCAACTAACACAATCAGCTATATAGTACTGTACTGGAATAGGTTTATAATACTTTTCACACAAAAAATAGAAAACATTTTTAATCTTACAGTACAGCACCTTGAAAAGTACAGTAGTACAGCACAACAGCTGGCATCCGGGGCTGGCATGGAGTGAACAGGCGAGAAGAGTTACTGACTGGAGGGGGGAGAGGAGGTGGGAGATGGTAGAGCTGAAGGATGGTCAGCAGTAGAAGACGGAGGGCAAGCTGCAATTTCACTCACGCCTGACGTTGATGGCACAGGTTCTGGTTCCTTGCTGGATTCTGTTCTATCTACCCTCTTGAAAAACGATCCAGTGGTGTCTGGGTAGCAGCTCTTTTTTTTCTCATCATAGATGACACGGTAGCACTGGATTGCATTCTGAACGGCTGCTGCGACCTTCGTGTACCGTTCTACGTTCGGGCCCTGTGCCTCAAAAACTAACAGTGCCTCCTCACATAAAGAAAATCCCCTTGCCATTTCCTGCGTCGTGAATCTCTTCAGTTCTTCAGTTACTTCTTCTTCCTCTTGTCTCCCTTCATCCTTTCTCTGGGCCCCCAATTCCTGGCACTTTTTAGCAGTACCAGCTACATCACCGCTGCTTTTACACTTGCTTCCAGACATCCTGATCTTGAAATAAAGATACTGTGCTACTGTACTCTACACAGTCTGTACAGAAAAGTACACAAAGGCACAACCACTTGTAGAGGCTGCATGCACGTGACAATGTACGCCAGACACGTGAACTAACTTACGTGACTGGACATGCAAACGCACATTCACATCTTTGAAAGTTCGCAACTTGAAGGTTCGTATGTAGGGGACTCACTGTATTAAAAGAGGAAACATTTTCGAACATCATATAATGAGCAGTTTTATAAATGTAAGAAACACTCTGAAAATCCCCACGGTGCTAAGTCCCTGGAGGAATTAACGTCAGCACAGCGGACTCACTCACGCTCAGTGCATTGGTCCTGGCGCAATTAGGACCTAGGCCTTGGTGAGTAAGCATGGCATCTGGCTCTGATGGTGTGCAAAGGGTCTGCCTGCTTCACTGATACACCCCCATCGATAAGAAGAATGAGGATAGAGCTGATGGTGTGAAGAATTCCCTCGAGAAAGGAGTAGTAACTTACTGATGTTCTGGCCCTCCCATTTATCTTTTTTTTTTAACTTTTACTTTATATTGGACTATGGTTGATTTACAGTGTTGGGCTAGTTTCAGGTGCACAGCAAAGTGACTCAGTTATACATACACATGTATCTACTCTTTTTCAAATTCTTTTCCCAGTAAGGTTATTACAGAGTATTGAGCAGAGTTCCCAGGGCTATACAGTAGGTCCTTGTTGGTTATCTTTTTAAAATATAGCAGTGTGTGCATGTCAATCCCAAACTCCCAATCTATCCATTTATCTTAACAACATAAATAAAATGTGTGTAACTCAAAAATAGCAAGGATAAACTCACACAAATTTGAAAAATATATTCATTAAAAGGTTATCATTTCCCTTCACTCTCTCTGTTTCCCAGAAGCAACCCCTGCTGGCAGCCATTTGGCAGGTACACGTCCACATTTGTAGTTCCAATTAGAGTTTATTTTGTTTGTTTGTTTCAGTTTGTGTTATGTTTTTGATTAATGAGACCATAGGGCAATTGTCTTGTGACTTGCTTTGACATTTGACAGAGAAATTGCCGTGCTGGTAGAGACTTGGTTCATTCTTTTAAACCACTACTTAGTATTCCCTGGCTTGGATGTATCATCATTTCATTAACATTCCCTAACTTGGGATACTTAGACTGTCATGAATTTTCGCTACTGCAAACAAGGCTGCAGCAAACATGTCAGTACATGCAACTTTGTGCACGTGTGCTAGTATTTCTGCAGAACAGATTATTAAAATTGGAAGTGCTTGCTTGAATGTAATACTGGGTAAAATGTTCTCCTTGCTATCAAATTATCATCCAAATGCAGTGTACCAATTCACACCCCATCAAAATAAGATCAATTCCTTTTTTTTTTTTTTCTTTGTGGTGTTCTTCACTCAGAGTGGATATGTTTCACCTTTTAACTTTTACTAATGGAATGCGTAAAAATAGCATTTCATTGTTGCTTTAATAATGACAACTTATATTTTTGTACACTTGTGGTAGAAGGCATTACTGAAGTTTTTTTTTCATGTATTAACTCTTTTAAACTTCAGAATATCCTAACATATCTTCATTTTACAGATGAAAAAACTTGAAAATAAGTAATTTTCTAAGATAACACCTCTAGAAAATGATACAGGGGGCGTCAAACCCAGGCAGCCTGACCCCAGAGCTTGTACTTATAGCCACTGTACTTCTTACTGGTAAACAGAAAAATTTGGATTTCCATTATTATTTGTAAGAAAGTGCATCTATTTTTATATTTTCCTTTCTTAACTATTCCTATATTTTGGACATTTTTTCCTATTAGTTTGCCATTTAAATTTTGATGTTTAATCCTCTTTATATGTTAAGTTCATATTTTTTCTTCCTTTTCCTTTCATCTTTCACTTTGTTTATAATGACATTTGTAACCAAATTCTCAGTCTTTTCTTTGATGACTCCTAGATTTTGCATCTTGTGTAGTAAGGATTTCTCATCCTGAGATTTTCAAAATATTTTTTATCTTTGATTTCATAATTATCCTTTTTATAATAAATTCTAATATGAATATTTGGATTTTATGCAAGGGAGAACTCCAATTTTGTTTCCACATAAATATTCAAGTTTCCAAACCCTTTATTTTAATCATTTATTTCCTCTTAATTTTAATTTTTTTGTCATTTTATTTTACTTTATTTTGAATTTTGGAATTTTATTTATTTTTTTTATACAGAAGGTTCTTATTAGTCATCCATTTTATACATATTAGTGTATACATGTCAATCCCAATCTCCCAGTTCATCCCACCCACCCCCCTGCCACTTTCCCCCCTGGTGTCCATACGTTTGTTCTCTACCTTTATCATACTCTAAGCTTCTCTATGTGCTGGGGTCCATTTCTGAAGACAAAAACACGTGTTTTAATTACGACACCTTTTTGGAAATTACTATTGTTTTCAATGTCATTTTGCAAAGCTTTCCTACCTATTGATTTTTTTTTTTTTTCCAAATTTTGGTTAGGCTTGCATTGAAATGCAAATTAACTGGCAAAGATGAACATTTACAACATTAACTTTATAGCCAACCTCTATTGACTCAGAACTGTTTATGATTTTCAGTAAAGTTTTACAGTTTTATTCATACCTTACATACTTCCTATTAGGGTTATCCCTAGTTACTTTGTAGCTTTATTATTATTATTACTATTGTTATCAGAATTTTGTACTTCATAGTTTATATTTTAGATATTACTAGTGGCCTGAAAAATCTATTGACTTTAAAACGACACCTTTATATCTAGTGATGTTATTGAACTCTCTAAACAGTTCTGTGAGCTTTTGTTTGATTCTCTTGGATTCTTCTATGTGGAAAAAACATTTTGGGGTAAAAATTTTACTCAACTCACCTTTGGACCATTCTACTTGGAGAAATCATTTCTCCTTAGTTTGTATTTCTATTATATTTCTTAAAATAATAACAAATTGAAAAGTATACCATTAATCAGGTTTCCATGCAATGAAAATTGAGTGAGAATTTGAATAACTATCTGGTATATCTGATCAATGTATATAATTAAACTCTTTTATACAGTCCATAATTCTTCCTTTCCCATAATATAATGGCTTTATAAAAGCCTATATTTTGTGTGAATAATTGTTTCACCTCTCCACTTCACTTTACTGTATGGTCCATAGAGAATGAAAAAATAATTGGAGGAAATATAATGCAAGTTACATAACATCAATATTTAGTCATTATCAGTATGGTTCTATAATTATTCATACCTTAGTCCCAGCACACCATAGGTGCAACAAGGCAAAGGAAAAAATAATTAGCCAAGCAATAAATCTCCACTAGTAAAGGCCAGAAGATGAAGTAAAACTATTCAGAGGGATGAAAGGAAGTGGACAACAAATGAAGAGCTGAAAAAAGGCATTTTGGAAGATAGCACGAGAGCTCAGTGTAAATTAGTATGGCAATAACTATTTAATTTCTATGAAAGATGAAGCTGAAAAACAGAAACGAGTAGCTAACTGCAAGGAAAATATTAATATTGTATATATCTTGTGCTTTACAGCCTAAGTTATTTCAGCTGCATGTGATTACTAAAATAGGCACATATGAATTCAGTTAAAGTCTTCATTTCAAAGATATCTCAATGAGTGGATGTCTTGTTCTAGAGCACATGTGCAACTCTGTACCTAAATCACAGCGTAAACAGAAGATTGCCAGTTTCTAGGTGGCTAAATTGAGTGCAAATGGTGAAAACACAAAGCAGAAGCAAAAATCTCTACTGAAATGTGAACTACTCAGTTTGTCTGCTGGCCTTTTTCAGAGCTCCTGGAGAGTTGCCAGGCCCCTAGTGGATTATGCTGGGGAAGCAAACAAGCTTGGGAGAACAGAACCCCTCAAATAGTTTCTCAAGGAACCAAAGAGTATGTTCTGCTTTCAGAAAGTGTCAAAAACAAAGCTACAGTGTATTCATATTTCAATAAGGATGACAATGGGTCTTTCATCAATGGGAACAATACAAAGTAAGTATTAGCACCAAAGTGAAGAAAACTAAGGCATACCCTCTGAACCAGTATATACACAAAACTGCTAGCCTATGCCTGTGAAATTGTTCCTTCGGGGGTATTACCGGTAGAAAGCAATGACGTATCCAGCCAAAGCTGGTGTTTTATGAACGCTAATCTTGCAGAGCATCAAAGACAATATGAATATTGATGAAGCAGCTACACATGTTATGTAAATATACCTTTCTTGTACTCAACACACTTCATGCTCTCAAAGAATCACAAACAGGCATAGGACCAAATGCAATCACATGCTAATTTGATAAAACGTGGCCAAATTATCTGCGAAATTATCTAGTATTTTTCATAAAATGAAATTTCCCTTAAGGTAAATTGGTGTGCTATATTGTGTGTTATCATTATATCATTCTATAACCAGAATCTACACTTTAATTGCGACAAAAAGGAAAAGCTTGGAAATAAGTACAGTGAGCCTGATCTCTCTTTGAAGTAATAGCTAAAACTTAGCCAAAATATGAAATGCCAGGAACTCTTCTTAGGCCTGACTATACCAAGTCATTTAATCTTCCCAACAACCAACAACTGACAGGCAGCGAGGTTAAGCTTCCCAAGTTCATACAGCCAGTGGTTGTGGAGCCAGAATTTGAGACCAAATTGTTTGAAACTAAACAGAAAATGCCACTCAAGAAACCTTGGGAGGGTTTGTAAATAAGTTCATTTGTACCATTTTTTTCTTAGATTCCACGTATAAGTGATATCACATGATATTTGTCTTTGTCTGACTTACTTCACTTTGTATGATAATCTCTAGGTCCATTCATGTTGCTGCAAATGGCATTATTTCATTCTTGTTTATGGCTGAGTAATATTCCATTGTATATATGTACCACATCTTCTTTATCCATTCCTCTGTCGATGGACATTTTAGTTGCTTCCATCTCCTGGCTACTGTAAATAGTGCGCTATGAACATTGAGGTTGCATGTATCTTTTCAAACTATAGCTTTCTCCAGATATATGCCCAGGAGTGGGATTGCTGGATCATATGGTAATTCTATTGTTAGTATTTTAAGGAACCTCCATACTGTTCTCCATAGTGGCTGCACCAATTTACATTCCCACCACCAGCAGTGTAGGAGGGTTCCTTTTTCTCCACACCACAGAAAGAGACTCACAGACACAGAAAACAAACTTATGGTTACCAAAGGGGAGAAGGGGGTAAATTAGGAGTTCGGGGGTAACAGATACACACTACTATATATAAAAGAGATAACCAGGACCTACTGTATAGCACAGGGAACTCTACTCGATATCCTGTAATAACCTATAAGGGAAAAGAATCTGAAAAAGAATATATATGCAGCTGAATCACTGTGCTGTACACCTGAAACTAACATGACATTGTAAATCAAATATACTTAAATTTTAAAAATTTAATTAACTACTTTAAAAAAAAAAGAACCTTGGGAAACATAGCGCAGTAGATGAGAAAATGAATTCCAGAGTCGTGACAGATACTTCAAGTGAAACAGATATTAGGGAAAACAATCTCTCCAGCCTTTTACTTAAAGCTATATTCTAATACATATCCTTAATATATGGATCTAGTGTGTGTGTGTGTGTCTGTGTGTGTGTGTGTGTCTCTGTGTGTGTGTGTGTGTGTGTGTCTGTGTGTGTGTGTGTGTCTCTGTGTGTGTGTGTGTGTGTCTGTGTCTGTGTGTGTCTGTGTGTGTGTGTGTGTGTCTGTGTGTGTGTGTGTGTGTGTGTGTGTGTGCAGGCACATACTTACAGGCTGTCCTTTAATATGTTTCCAAACAGAAATTTACCACCTAGAAACTTTATCTATAGATATTTATAATTTTTGTAGCTTCTATCTTTACGGTAACTTTTCTGTGAACAAGACCCAAGAAAACAATTCTAGGGTCATAAAGTAAGTGAAGATACATATTTATATATGAATTTAGCTACATATCCAGGGCTTTTAAAAAATCTTGTATCTCACTATTATTTTCTTAACTATTTCTACAACCAGCACAAAATGAAATGGGGTATGGTAGGAATCTGCCTAATGTAATCCCCATATCCACATCAAATAACTAGGCAAAGTCTTATGAATTTGATACCTCTAGATAACTGTAACCTGTGATTTAATATTTGTAAATATAACATAATGCTTAGGGCACTGACATGCTTGTAGAGGCTTTCTTTACATTCATCAATGCTCAGGTACTAAAATCCAAGCCATTTTTTTGTTATATAAGTCCTTATTTGTTTATGTCCGCATTACTCTGGAAAATGCCTGAAGGGCATATTTAAGTTATATTTTTTAAAAAGAGCCTATGTTCAGGTAGACCTTTTTTCTTTATGACAGTTTTTAGAACATTCATAAGCAGAATGACTTGATTATAAATCAAATTTGATTGGCCAAAGCAGAGTTCCACTTTACTTTCTGCCCCTTCACACCTGGAATAGCAATGAAGGTGCAGGGAAAGGTAAACGTCAAAAACAAATAAATATTGAAATTGGAGTAGAAGACTTTTCATCATTCCACCCCCAAACTAGCAAGGCTCAATTTTGCTTGCTGTATCTGTTCAACGTTCCAGTTAACACACCAATATACCCCAAACAGCCAATCAAAAAGAAAAGACACAAATTTACTCAGAACATCCCAAAATATCATATGGGGTGAAGAAATGTGAGGCCCCATGAGAAAATACTAAATGTGGAGGCCTTCTGATACATCATTATGGTCCTAATTTCCTCAATATCATTATTGGAAAAAAATAAGCACATGTTTGAATACAGACTAGAATGAGAATATCTGCCTTGTTTCTAACAGCAAGTTAAATTAATTGTTAAATGAGAAAAAAGTTAGTCCCACTTCCCTGAATTTTGAAAAAGATCTTATACAATAAGATCTACACAGGAGAATTTTGACACTCATTAAGGTCGTATGTATTGCAGTAAACAGAGAACTAAGTTGAAGCCATACCGAATATGATCCATGGCCGCCTTAGAAAGTCCCCGTAACATTTTTAGGACTTGGTGGCCATAGTTATAAAGTGCTCGGCCACTGCCAAGAGCTGCTCCAGGGGAGGTTAGACAAGCTCTTGTCTGAGACTTAAAAATAAAATTAAAGGCAAAAATAAGTTTAAAGAGAAAAATAAAGTACTAAGCACAGTGTCTGATAAATGGTAAGTACCTAAAAAAAGGTAAACAGGTCTTAGTTTTGGCTGTTGCTTTGTTGTTATCTTTGTTTTGCTGCTGAGACCAGATGACTTCAAAGATTCCTTTCAATTTAAAGATTAAATTATTGGAGACTCTTTTCAACATCTAAGAACATTCACATTTATGAGTACAAGACTTCATGACTCTGCTCATTTTAGAATAAGAAATTGTCGAAAACTGGGGACAGCAGCAAATGTTTTGCTTCTTTATACTCCCAAACAGAAGTCCTAATACTACATTAGGAGTTTTTTTCAGTATTCTTACAGCATACTGGGTTGACTTTCATTTTCAGCAAGCTGGCTGGCTCAATAGCCCAAAATACTCTTCTTTTCGTCCTAAATAATGTTATATATGCAGAGCTCAGCCCACAGGAAAGAAACCATCCAAAACAATAGAGAGAAGACAGGAATGATGTTAGGCAGGATACTGAAGACCGTCTGCCTTGGGACAATGATTTATCAGGGTGACCACGAACTCTGGATCTAATGGCTCATTAGGGAAATGAGGAAGGCTTTGGACGCTCCCCAAAGTGAGAACATGGGATAAGCACAAAAGAACAGCCAGCCAGCAAAGGAAGGAAACAGAGCAACTTCTCTTACTTGGCTTTCCTCTGGGTGGGAAAGCAAGGTCACCCCTGATCATTCACAGCCTTAGGTCACACAAGCCATCATTTTCACGGTTTCCATTTACATCTGGGAAAACCCAATCATGAAAGTTAAAGTCATTCTGGCTTGAGCTCCAATCACTAAGCAGAAACAAAAAAAATCCCCATCCTCTCTAAAAAAATGTAGCCTCAACCCAGGACCCTTGGGGTTCCAAAAGATTAATAGCACTCAAATATAAGCTCAAAACCTAAAAAAAAGAAGAAGAGGAAGAAGAAGAAGGGAAAGAAGAAGAAGGAGAAGAAGAGGAAGGAGAAATTTTAAAAAGAAAGAAAAATATACACACACCAAAAAAGCAATCAGGAACAAGGATCAATAGACACATAAAAACCAGCAAAAATTAATTTCATATGTGCAATGTAAAATAATCTTAAGTATCTAAAAAGTAAGACAAGAGGATATTTTAAATATGAGCAAGAAGTAAGAGACCGTTAAACTGTTGGTTGTATTTGAAAGAAAAATAATTTCCATAATGATAAATATAAATGTTAAAATTAAAACTCCAATGCAAAGATTAAGCATTATATTAGCTCAACTGGAAAGAATTAGTAAATTAGAAGTTTTACCAAGAATCACCCAGAATCATCAGAGCAAGCAAAGAGACAGGTCACAAGAAACAACTAACTGGAGTTATTTTAGGACAGAATAGATTGGATGAGAGAAAGACAGTGAGACAGGTTGGCACCTGGGACCTGGGACCCTTTGCTGCCGTGCTTGCACCTGGACAAATGTCTTCTCCAGCGATGGATACAAAGGAACTATAAGGGCCTAAAAATAACTGTGTGCATGTGCAGTTGGGGCACATTATGGACAACAAGATACAAAAAGACCAAAAACCCAACCGCCACTTCTGAAGAGCCAGGAGCAAAAACAGGTCCTGCAAATGCCCCCTGCACTCAGCACCACCTAAGGGGTGGGCAGACCACCTAAGCCACACCTCCGGCCCAACCTCTGGACGCACCCCTGCCCTCACGCCATATAAGGAACCAGCTCAACTCCCTTCGGTGAGTGAGCAAGCAAGGGACTTGCTTGTCACTTGTTCTCCTTCCCTCGTGCTGTAGGAGGGGCCCCAATAAAGCCTTGCCTCAATTTCTTATCTGGCCTCTGATCAATTTCTATTGATTAAGGAGGCCATGAACCCCAGTCAGTAACAACAATATTTAAAGACATGGCTGAAATTTTTCTAGAATTTATGAAAATATATATTTAAACTTTAAGAAAACCTAACTTAATAAATTAACTGGCATAAAACTGACTGAAGCTGCAATATATTAAAGAAAAGAGATGAAGGAGAGATGAAGGAAAGATCAGCTATAAAGAAACATGAATTATAATGATAGCAGATATCTCAACTACAGCAAGGAAAACTGGGAAACAGTAAATTAAAACCTTCAAAATAAGGAGAGAAAATAAGTTTCAATCTAGAATCATATTGGCTTGTTTGCTAAAATAAAAATGCCCATTAAACTATTAAATGCAACCATTGAAAAACAGAAATAACTGTACCAAAAAAAAAATCTAATAAAAGATGTATGTAGGAAGTTATGAACTTTACCAAAAGATAATAAGGAAGCCATATAAAATTTACCATTTTATGGATAAGAAGACTCAACGTCATAAAGATGTCAAATCCTCTTCAAAACCATCTGCAGTGATAGCTAGCTGTTACCAAGCACTTACTTTGTGCATGACACTGTTCTAACTTATTTAACTCAAAAAAATGTACCCCACAATTTGTCATCATTTTGATAAATAATTGATGAGAAAATCAGAGTGGTTAGATAACTAGCCCCAAATCACAGAAAAAAATCCAATAAAAATTTTGATAGATGTGTTCATGAAACAAAATATTAGACAGTTTTAACTATTATTAGACCAACAGATCCGTAAAGAGAGCTTAGAAAGAGACCCACACAATAAAATATGGAAAATGATTGGAAAAGAATGACGTAGCAGCTAAGTGGGGAAAGTATACACTCTTCAGTTAGAAGCTTCTGAGACAATTGATTAACCATAAGGAAAAACTCCAGTTAGAGCTCTGTCTCACACACACAGAAAGCACTGTAGGTGGGCTAAAGAAGGAAATCTAAAAATAAAACATTTTAAAGTTAGACAAATATATAGGACCACATCTTTATGAACTGAATGTAGGAAAGCATTTCTTAAGCAAGATGAAAGAAGCAAAAATCATAAAGGAAAATATTGATAAATTCAACTATTTTAAGAGTTTATATAAAAAGCTATATGAAAAAGACCACAATGCAAATAAAAAGGCAATACTGGCCAAGATATTTGCAACCAATATAAGTGAAAGTGGATTATAATCCTGGTTAAATAAAGAACTACAAATCACTAAGAAAAAGAAAAATAACCCAAAATACAATATTTAAAATATTATGTAAGCATTTTATGTATAAAATATATAAAATGTGTGATATAAACAAACATTGCATTTAAAAAGGACACAGAAACTTATACAGTAACTGAAACATGCTCAGTCACACCGAAAATCAGGGAAATGCTGATTAAAACCAATTGGGTTACCTTTATATACGGCAAAAGGGAAAATTACGATGACACCAAGAATTGATAATACATAAAAATAAGAACTTGCACACTAATAGTAGGCATGCCAAGTGATACAACCATTTTGGACAAAATCTAGCAAGATTCTGTAGAGTTAAAGAACTACACACCAGCAATAATTCCTTCCCTAGCCATATGTCCTGAAACGCTGAGAAATGAGCATGGAGAGACATGTAAAATAGTCATGGCTGCATTGCTTGTCTTGCCAAAACAACCAAAACATTCTCAACGAGCCAGCGCGTGCTGTGGTATATCTCATGGAATAATACACAGATGGGAAACTATTATTTTCTTTTTTATGTCATT
Source organism: Balaenoptera acutorostrata (assembly GCF_949987535.1). Lineage (NCBI taxonomy): Eukaryota > Metazoa > Chordata > Mammalia > Artiodactyla > Balaenopteridae > Balaenoptera > Balaenoptera acutorostrata. The sequence continues at coordinate 1,890,708 of NC_080068.1, read as the reverse complement.
ATTTTTGTATAAAACTACAAATATAAATCTCAAAACATACTACTGAGTAAGAGAAAACCAAGTTACAGCACATGGATACTTTGCTTGCATAAAATATAAAAAAAAAAATCTATACACCCTTTTTAGAATAAACATATGAGCGATAAAAATATAATGAAATGTATAGCAATGATAAACATCACCAGCTGCGTGGAGGGCACGCAATAGTGAAGAGGGTTCACGGCATTTCAAACGTATGAACGTTTTATTTCTGGAGCTGGGTGTTGTGTATAAGGATGTTTGCTAGAGTTTGTTGTGTAATTTTTTGCAGGTCTGATATATTTAGTAAAGTGATTTAAATGAATAATGGATGCTTTGGAGATCAGGGCATAGTAAAAAAAAAAAACAGGCTAAAGCCACTAAGGATCAGATGAGGTACAGAAAGCACATCGTGTCAAATGTCAATCACTAAAGTCTAAGTAGAGAGAGTTGAATGTCACTTGCAGTGTCCTAATTAGTGTGGGTTTTTTCGTCCTCAATAAAGAAACGAGCAAGCTATGCTAAGACATAAATGCTGGCCAGTTAATTAAGCACACTAGCTGGCCTGGTTCTCCGCATACAACACCGACTTCTCTCAGACTTGTTCTTCAGAAGAATTATAAGTTATGTCTTGTCAAGTGACTGCGGGTCATTCCACTTGCAAATTAAAATGACAGATGTCAAGGTGCTTTTGTGTTAGTGAAATCTGAGGTCCACCCTTCTCCAGAAATCTTGCTTTCTACTAAATACGAATTTGTTATATTGGTGCCACAATATTAAAAACTCTCCAGCATCATCAAAGAATGGCTATTAATTATTTTAAAACTAGAATATTAATTAATGCCAACCCTAAACCTTCACCTTTGGAAAGGGATTCTGTATCTAGTATCTCTTTGATCTTACAATAGAACAAATCTTTTTTTTAAATTAATTAATTAATTTATTTATTTATTTAAAATAATTGCTGCTCCCAGGCTTTCTCTTCGTTGCTCTGCACGCGGGCTTTTCTCTAGTTGCGGCGAGTGGGGGCTACTCTTCGTTGCGGTGCGTGGGCTTCTCACTGCGGTGGCTTCTCTTGTTGCGGAGCACGGGCTCTAGGCACACGGGCTTCAGCAGTTATGGCCTGTGGGCTCAGTAGTTGTGGCTCGCGGGCTCTAGAGCGTAGGCTCAGTAGTTGTAGCACACGGGCTTAGTTGCTCCGCGGCATGTGGGATCTTCCCGGACCAGGGCTCGAACCTGTGTCCCCTGCATTGGCAGGTGGATTCTTAACCACTGCGCCACCAGGGAAGTCCCTCATAGATCAAACCTTATTAGCTCTCTTTTGCAAGTGAAAATTTGGCTGATTTTCCATAAAAAAAATACTAGTGAGAGTGTCTTAATTTACTTCAAAAAAAGACCCTCTGAGTTCTAGTAACTTTTAAAATCAAAGGTTAAAACTGAAAAAATATGAAGGTAAATTTATATATGTGAAACAAAAGTCACAGATTTAGGAAATATTACAATACAGTAAATAGCATTAAAGACATCTGAAAGTTTTATTTCCACAATCAAACTGGCAAAAATATAATAGATGCATCACCTGTACATATAATGCCAGTGATTCAGATGGATTTTTGCACCAAAGAAATTTTTTTTGTTCATTGAAAGTTTACTTAATTAAGCTAAAAAGGCATTAGTATATTTATAGTACCTATATTACAAAAAAATTAATACTTAGATAATAGCACATTAATCATCACAATTTCCTTTGTGAGTATTTGTCCCATTCACTGTGGGCCTAACATTTTAAGCCTCAGATTATTCCGTGAGATTTGCCTCTTCTCCTAGAAAGATAAAGTACCATCTCTTCCCTCAGCTAGGGCTTTCCACCGTTCTGCAAAGTCTGCCGAGCCCAAACTATTTAGCCGTCATCACTATATTATGCAGAAACAAAATTAAATCAAGAAAGAGATATGGGGATATATGTATATGTATAGCTGATTCACTTTGTTATAAAGCAGAAACTATCACACCGTTGTAAAGCAATTATACTCCAATAAAGATGTTAAAAAAAAAATTGACAAGGATGGCATTAAACGGTGGTTATTTTTCAATTTCAAAAAAAAAACCATTTCCTCTGAGTGCTTCTTACAATAACTGGGGAGAGGTTCAGGGACCTTAGAGCTTTCATCTGCGGAAAATAGCAAGTCTAGATTGTAGATATTTCAATGGTCCAAACACCCACTGCTCACAATAAAAGAAAAAGTATTTTTTATAACACTGGTCTTTCTAGAGTATTTCTGACCTATATTTCAGGTTGTAAAAGAGAGCACCTGAAAGGTAGATAAGCAAACTGTGCATAAGTGAATAAAATCATTGACCCAGTTTGCTTCAGTGTCTTTTTGTGAAATCAGTGCATTCTCTTTTGAGTCTCAGCTCATCACACAGGTTTTCTGGGCCCAGGCCAGTGATAGTGGTCGGTGAACTTTGCCAGAAAACAACCTGAGTGTTGTTCCTGTACCAGCATATGGAGGGATGTTCACTGTGATATTCTGTTTGGAATTTTTATAAATTTTCAGTAATATATTTTCTGGCTGAGGCAAAGCCTACCTCAGAATGAAATTACCGCTGCCACAGGGGTACAGAATCAAGTCACGGCCCCCACCCCTCCGGGATCCAAACCACAGACCCCGCATCCCTCATTTGCCTCCATCTGCCTCATTTCCATTCATCTCACCCCCGTATCACCCTCCATCAACTCCCACCAGCCCTCAAAAATCCAAGTCATCACCCCGCCGCCACCATTTCCCTCATTCTTAAACTTTTCCTACATCCTTATCGCCAAGCCTTGTAATTTCTCAAAACTAACTTACCTGTGAAGATACTCTTTTTGTAGAATCTTCTTTGAAAATGGCCTACTCCTTGCCATTTCCTAGAAAACATGCCTGCTGACATAGGTAGTATGGGAGATTGTTACTCGTGCCCACAAGAAATCACATCTCCCAGTGTCCACGCTCTTATCTAGTTCCTTCCACATTGACCCCGAGCGTGGCCGGGTGGTTGCCTCTTCTAACCCAACAGGAAACCCACAAACTGGACGCAGGCAGAGGTTAGAGCTTGCCTTCTTGGGACACAGTCCTGTCACTGAGAAGTCCAGTCTGGCCTCCTGGAGGTTGAAAGGCCATATGAAAAGAGGTGTAGTCATTTCGGCCACCCTGGTGGACTCAGCCTCCAGAGGGCTGTACTCATAGGATGACCACAAGCAAGGCCAGCCGAAGATACCCCCCAGCTGACCCACAGAATTGCAGGGGGAAAAATGGCAGTCTTTTAAGCTGCTAAGTTTGGGGACAGTTTATTGTAGGCACTGAATCAGAAACTGGCGTCTAGAGGTAGGGTGCTACCATAACAAAAGCCTAGAAAATTCAGCATTGATTTGGGGCCTGAGAAATGGGCAGGAGTTAGAAAACCAGCAAGGAGCCTGTGAGTGAAGGGTGGAGAAAAGGGAAACCAACAGTTAATAGAGGCCAAAAGGCAGCAGAAAACCACTATTGGACAGTGCAAAGACGGACTCCCTTGTGTTCTGTCAGTGAACACATTGGCAAAACTGTCCCTTGCAACAAATTGGAAAACTGAAAATGTGCCAGATAAACGTGTAAGTCTAGCCAAGAATATTTCGAGACACAATGGTGAAAGTGTCAGTCTGCACCTTTTAGTTGCTTATAAGAAGGCACTGGTCAGAAAGCTGGAGAAAGGCCTGTTTAATGTGCAGGTGGAATTCACAGAAAACACAGAAAAGCCAGGACATGCTGCTTGGAAAGTACACTTTCCTGTCGCCAGTGTCCCCACCTGGCAAAGAAAGAAATGGCCTCAGGGTAAAGACTGAAGCACAGATGTTGCTAGAAGACCCCTTGGTAAGATCTCAGGAAGATACAAGGTGTTATCAGGGTAGATGCTCACAGTGAGACAAAAAGGCCTTTAATAATGTTAAGGGATGTTGTAGAAAGAAAGAAATTATTTTGAAAAACAAATTATGGATGAGGCTGTAGGGGCATGAGGTGAACTCCAATCAGATCCATTAAAAGTTCACCAAAGTTTAAGGGAGTTGAATCCGCTTGGACTAAAATGTAAAGGAGCAGCTCAAAATGAATTTTCTATGGACATAAACAGGCTGAGAAAGCAATTTATCAAGTGCAAAATGGAACATTACTTATCAAAAAAGAAAGACAGACCCAAGTTCCCAAAAGACAGAGCCAAGCACAGCAGAGAGCAGTGAATTAAGGAAACTTCCAGGAAGCAGAAAGACCCAGTTAAGGAAGATTCCCTACCCCTGGATCATATGCCGCCGGATTTCAGCAGCGCTGTGAACCAGTAACTTCTGGGTATCTTTTGTTCATCCTGCTATTGAACTGAATTACTGAGATTATCCTGTCCCTCTAACCACTGATGTCAGCTGTGTATGTAGAGGGCAAAGAGGAAGGAAATGTAAGTTTTCATTTTAGTTCACAGTTCTCTAGATAAAGAAGGGCTGCCACCAAAAAGTTTCATCTGCATATGGATCTGATGCAGGTGATGAGATCAAGGACTGAGCTTGGATGAGACTTTGAAGGTTTTGAAAGGAGGTGAGTGTATTTTGCACATGAATCATTGGGACCAGAAGGCAGACTGTGATAGACTCTTACACTCACGGATCCCAGTAAGTCACGCCTCCTGTTAGTGATGACCCTGTGGGGCTCCCTCCCTCCTTGACTCAGGGTGTGGCCACGAGACTTGATTTGATCAATAAGGATATGAGCAAATGTAATGCAAACAGAATCGTAAGCACTTATGCATTCCCTCTTGGAATTCTGTTCTAAGACTGTGTGTGAAGAATTTAAGTGTGGTCTCATTGAAATTAAAATACACACACACAGGAGGAAAGAGATCCAGGCATCTCGGACATCCCAACTGAGCTCACTAATAGAATGCAAACCCTAACATGAACCTGGGCAAGACCAGCTGAAGAACTCCAAGTCTACCCACATAATGATGAAAATAAAATGGTTGTGTTCAGCCATTAAGTTGTTTGCAGGGCAGTATACGCAGTAACATATAATTGATATAACCACCCCCTCCCTATCACGGTTATTTATTGCCTAATTTCTCCCAAGACACCCAGAAATTTTCCTGATGGCTGTTGCTCTGGGTGCCACTTTCTATTTACTTTTCTCCTATTTTCATTCTGAAGGATTTCAATAAGCTCTCTTTTCCTCTGACTCTTCAAATAACAATCTTTATGGTTCCTTGATCCTTACTAATAAGAGCATTAATCTTCCAAATATTTTGCTACTTGTAAGCATGGCCATACCTTCAGCCAAATAACAATTCAAACAGTCTATATTTGACTCATATGTGTAACATATGATGTAATGTAAGAGAAACACTTTAGGGTCAGACAAACTTAAAAAGCCAGCTTCGGTATTTATTAACAGTAAATTTCAATTATCTCGTGTATAAATGGTGAAAAAATATAGGCACTCAATAGGAAGATGCTAATACTATTATCCTATTGTGAGTTCACATAGTTACTATAATTGATCCAATTTTAGAAATATAATGGAATAATTAAGCAAGTTAATAAAAAGATCTTCAGCCCCATATTTCTCCTAAATAAATTTGTAATTGAACATAAAGATGATCATATAAGGGCACAGTGCTGAGTCTTGATCGCTAAT